>NC_081407.1:227850870-228151314 GCF_030272615.1 Cryptomeria japonica
CAGGTCTCTCTTTCCTTTTCGATCCTCTAGGATGAGGATTGCCTTCACTTACGCTTCGAAGGTTGCCTTCGCTTGTGTTTCTGGGATTAGGATTACCTTCACTCACACTTGCTCCTCCTTCGCCTGGCCTTTCCTCCAGAGTAAAAGTCATAGATATGCCCTGCTCTCTCAACTTTTGATGTTGTACATCTACCCATCTGCGAGTACAAGACAAAACTGGAGCCATCAAGGTATCTAGATCCAAAATTTCAGGTTCATTCCAATCTACCCTCACTGCTTTGCTTTCTCGGTCATAAGATGATTGGAGATGTCTGCCACTGTCCTGAGCTTGGTCAGCCACTCTATAAATTTTGCATTTCCTGATGAAGTCTAAAGGCAATCTGGAATGCATCTTTCTTTTTACTTCAAGATCATCTGAGAGATTCATCACAAAATCCTCTATCTGAGGTTCATGTCTGTATTTCCTTCCGACTGTCTCTTCTATATACCCATAAGGATTGAAACTCTCTCATGGCGAAGAATGAAAATGAATATAAAGCTAACTCCTTTTCTGCATCATCCATGGCTAGAGCATTAGGACATACCTCAACTGAATTTCCTAGTATGATGGGAACAGGAACTCCATTTCCATGTCTGTGTCTGAATGCCTTCGCATAAGCTGCCAACTGTCTAGTTACCTCAAGTAACACAATTCTGTCTGTCGGATATCTCGGCAACATATAGGGAGGTGAAGGACATCCATGAACTCTAATATATGTAAACTTCTGAAATTGGATGAACCAAGCACCGTACCTCTTTACAAGCTCTTGTGCATCTTGAGATAGCCGATTGTGAATCCCGCCTTGCAATGTCCTGGTGATGTTCATCGTGAAGGTGTCATTGACTAACTTGTAGTTACTTCGTGGAGGATGATGCAAATGAACATAGGAATCACAAACTCTGACTTCCCCAGGCCCTCTTCCGATCACTCCTCTGTGAGGTAGTCCTGCGTATTCAAAACTCCTGATCAAGGCATATATGATGTATGAACTCATGTAGAAAGACTTGGTAGCCTTCAGTCTTCTTAACTGCACGTCCAAGCAATGGCTAATCATTCTAGCCCAATGAATTGTTCCTTTTCCTTGAACTATCACTTGGATGAAGTAGAACATCCACTTCTCAAAATAGAAGGCTTGAGGAGCCCCTGTAACTCGGTTGAGTAATGTTATCAAATCTCTATACTCCTCCTGGAAGTCGATCCTATGTGGTGTGTTCGGAATCTTGCTCAGGCGAGGACGACTCTTGAGTAACCAATTCTTGTTGATGATGCTCAAGCAAGTGTCTGGATCATCTTCGTACATGGACCTGGCTCCTTCTAAGCTTTTATAGATCATATCTTTATGTTCGGGCAGGTGAAGAGCTTCACTGATAGCCTCCTCTGAAAGATAAGCCAAAGTGTTTCCTTCCTTGGACACGATCGATCTGGACTGTGGATCATAATGGCGAGCACACTCGATCATCAACTCATGGCACTGGATTGCTGGAGGGAAGCCGGCCGCCTTGATAATGCCACTTTCAATTATTCTTCTTGCGACAGGTGATGGCTTGCCAATGTAAGGGACCTCTCGAAACTTCTTCACACTGAAGTTTCCCAAGTTGGTATCTCCAATGTTGCTCCATTTAGACACGATCTTGGTCTCCAATTCTTCGTTCTTCTGATCTTCCTTCATGAGGGCTGGACGACTGGTAGATGCTCCTGCCTTTGGAGTCGCCATCGTGACACCTACACAACATTTCATAATGAGTAATAGATTTTGTAATATAGAAATATAGACTAGATTAAAGATAGAATTTAGGAAACTTCATGATAAGTCTTTGAGTTATCATTTCCTAAATACGATTGAGCTACTGGAAATTCAAAATTTCAAAATTCAAAATTCAAGACTAAGACTAGGACGATTAAAATTCAAAATTTGAACAAGGGAACTTCGCCATACCTCACTTTGAGAGCTAACTCTAACAAAAGGATGCAAAATTAGGAAATTCGCCTAGGCAAAATGAAGATTGAAGTCTTCAACGTGAGCTTCCTCTAGCAAATGCGTCTCCTTTATTAACTTCACCACCTTGAGGGCAAATTCGCTCCACCATAAACAAAGTTCGCACTCCTCTTGATGAGATCTCGCACTTCCCTATTCACCTCTCCAAATCGCATATGAACAATGATTGAATGATGGTTAAAACATGCTCACATACCTTCATTATATAGGCGCTCACCTCCTTAATTGCACATAGGCCAACTTGGAAATAAGGCAAATAATAACAAAATTTAAATAAAAAGAGGAGGCCGACTTTTGTAAAAAACATTAAAATAAAACCCAAGCGCTCTCCTTTTATTTAATTTAATAATTAATTAATTTTAATGCCTTTGTATTTAATAATTTCGATTTTTAAAAAAAGGCTAAATTAATCATTAAATGCCTCATGCGCTATTTTAAATGCTAATTTAATTAAATATTTCAAGTTTTATCGATTTTTAGCATTTAATGCATTTCGAAAATATTGGCGCCTAATCATGGGAGGATTTTGGAATATTAACAATATCACTCTGGTCCCTGGGAGGGACAAGAGCAAACTTTGTGTTTGAGCTCAAAATCGTTGACTTTCGACTTTAACCCCTTGTTCATCATTTTCCTAAAGACATTTTCGATCTTGCATGTCCTTGCTTTGACGTGGTCTAGGAAGGAAATGATTGTTTCAATGAATATCGCTCTGGTCCTCCAGTGAAGGACAGGAGCGAACTTTTGTTCCTTGGGCTAATCCTTGATCATATCAATTTTCAATTGCTTTCAAAATGTAAAATAGTGTCTCTTATTCCTTCTTGAACGTTTGAAATGGAAGTGACACCTCAAAATTGGACACACTTGCATATTTCGCTCTGGTCCCTTGGAGAGGGACAGGAGCGCCTTAGTCATTTCTCATCACTTTTCATGGTCTCTGTAACCTTGCTTTCCTTCGAAGCACCTCCAACATCTTCGCCACCTTGTGCCTTGGCTTGGATCCGACCAAACTTGGAAGGGACGACTTGATAATCTAACTTTCGCCCTGGTCCTTGACTGAAGGACAGGAGCGATTTGGCAATTATAGGCTCAATCTTTCTTTGCCAACGTTTAAAACTATCTTCAATGGATTCATTATGCTCCCCTTCACTCATCTCCAACATGAAACTTGTTCAAACTTTGTGGGAAATTTGTTTCATGAGGAAATCGCTCTGGTCCCTTGGAGAGGGACAAGAGCGCCTAGGACAAAATATGTTTCACTTTGCGTCTTGCAACCTTCAAAATTATCTTCAATAGAGTGGTTATGCCTTCTTTTATTTGCCTCAAACCTAAAACTCACTTCACCTTCGCCAAAAACTTGTCCTTTAAGAAAATCGCTCTGGTCCCTTGGAGAGGGACAAGAGCTATCTTTAAAATTCGCCTTGGTTCCTGACAGAGGGACAGGAGCGATTTGACCAATTTGGATAGATTTTCTCCATGGTGGCCCATTCAAGTTATATTCAATGGATAAAGCATACTTTCCTTGTTCTTCTCAAATCGCGAAATCGTTTAAATCTTGCAAGGATAAGGCGGTCTTGGATTTCAAGCTCTGGTCCTTCAGTGAGGGACAGGAGCGATTTTGTCATTTTGGCACATTCCTTGTTTGCAAATTACTTCAAATTATATTCAATGGACAAAAGATGCCCTCCTTGATCTCTTCCAATCCAAAAATCGTCTTGGTCCTGCAAAGACAGTGCAATTTTGAGAACAAGCTCCGGTCCTTCAGTGAGGGACAGGAGCGATTTTTGTCCTTAAGGCCAAATGTTCAACTTTTCATTGCAAATGACTTAAGTCTGGATGCTCCATTAGGTTGATTTCATCCCTTATTGCGTCCTTGATGCTTTAATTTGATCAACTAAGACCAAAAATGGTCTAAGTAAGCCATTTCGCCCTGGTCCCTGGGAGAGGGACAGGAGCGATTTGGCCTTATACCTTGAAACTTGCCATTTTTGAGTCTCAAAATCTTCAAAAACCCCCTATTTATGTTCAACTGCATCTCCTGGCGACCCTGCACAAGACAAATGAAAGAAGTCAATAACCAAGATGCATAAAATACAAATTTCGCCCTGGTCCTTGACTGAAGGACAGGAGCGATTTTACCCCTACAGGCCAAAATATCAAGAATTTAGGCTTCCAGTTACTTCACAAGGCAAAATTAGACTATCTCCAAGGCCAGGAATCAATTATCAAAATTTCCAAAATTTGGTCAAAATTCACCCGGACAAAATTGCACAATTCCATCTCTAACACTCAGGCAAAATTTGAACTTGCTTTCAAAATTCCGACTGGACCCAGACAAACACACCTGACATCCTGACAGACTCGTCTTATTTCAAAATTGCAATCCATGCGAGAATGCTCAATAAACTTTTCAAAATTGACTGGACTTAGGCTTGAAATATCAAAAAAGGAAACCCTAAGGCTTAGTCCTAATCCAGACGACTCACTCACTTATTCAAAACCCTAAAAGCAGAGAGAGAAACAGGCAAAAACGAGCAAAAAAGAGGGGGTCCCCATTTAAATGGGGCGATGTGTGAAATGGTCACAACAAGTACCAACTATTGAATCCTTGTTTCCAACTTGCACATGCTTCAATATGACTATCATTCTGTGTTAATATGTTGTACAGTATTTGGGGATGAAGTAAAAATTTAAGGAAGTCATATTTTATGTATATAGTTTCAGGATGTATGAAGTGGGTTTCAGACCTTTATGAGTTATAATGCAAATTTTAGTTTTTGGAGGATCTTATAATTTTTCAATCTTAGTCAAATGTCAGTAATCAGCATGCTCCTATCCTTTTCAACTGCCCAACCATTATCCAATGTTGACAAGTATTTTAGAGGCATTCCTTGGCATTTTGGGTTTTTTTTTGGTCCGTACAATTTTGAGTGGTGTTTCAGTTCTAATTTGTGTTGGGTGCTTCTGGGTATTGCCTTCAACAATTTATAGTGTGCTCTCAATGTGTTGAAATCTGATCTGGCAGTTTATCAACATCAACAGAGTGCTATCAGATCTGCACCATTTCATGTCATTCATATGAACTTATGAAGTATTATTCTGTTGTTTCAAAGTTATGCTGATGTATTAATGTTATTCACTTTGGGGTTGTTACAGCAGACTTTATTTATGATTACCACTTTATACCAGCACATATCAGTAGTTAATCTTTCTATATGTTGTTTGTAATGTATTTGATCTAATCTTGTAATACCTTGGATGATAATACTGCTAGTGGTTTCAACTTTGTATCTTGTTGTAATTGCACTCACCTTTGCATCTTGTTGTAATCACACTCACCACTGAATAAGTGGAAGTGACTATTTAGTGATTGCGCTCCTCTGAACAAGTGTGAAGTGCACATACTTTGTAATTGCACTCTGTTGAATAAGCAGAAGGTGATTGTATTGCACTCTGCTGAATAAGCAAGAAGTGCTTGTGCATTGTAATTGCACTCTGTTGAATAAGTGTGAAGTGCCTGTGCTTGTTGAAGTGTTTTCCTTTCAGTTCTTGTATAGCACACTCCATTGAAGAAGTGAAGTTTTGGCCGACATTGCTGCCAAGTGTGTTTCTTTCAAGTTGTTGCATTGTATATGGTTGGTGGGATCCTGCTCATCTTGGAACCGAGTGATTAGAAAGTGATAAGGACACTGCATTGCAGTTTATTTCAGTAAATTAAAAAATATAGGGGTGGTTATTATAGAGAAAGTAGTTGGGCCTAGAGTAATGTATTTGATGGGTATCTGTAAAGCAATTAATGCAAAGGAGGGTCTTGTGAATCTAGATAAGCATGCCTCCTATTCACTTGTGAGCATGATGTAGTAAGATATGTTAGATATGTAGTGGTGAAGAGTGGAAAGGCTAGTACATTTTGGGTATGGTTGAGCAATGCATGCAAATGTTGGATGAATAAAGAAGCTCATTTGGCATGTGTTTTTCTTACACCTATTTGTGTGGTGCATGATATGTTATTTTTCTATTATTTTGTGCTTGCACCTGTCATGTGTGGGTTACTGCCCTCTCACATGAGTGACATTTAAGCTGATATTCCAGTGTAGTAGATTTTCCTAATGATAGCCAATTAGTCTAGCACGTGTGGACCAATTTGGCTGAAATGCTGTGTGCCTACCATTGAACTAGACATGTAATTAAATTATTCTAGAGATTCTGGGAGGCATGTAGACCATCTCATTCCTACATGCACACATTAGCTATATTGCTAACTGCACAAGGCCTGAAGTGCATGTTTGCAGTGTTTTTGCAAGGAAGTAGTCTTTGGTGTTCAATCTGTCAAAAACAGCTGTTCACTTGAAGTGTATTTTCAGATATTATTGTCAACTATTGTTCTATTTTTGTCTTTGATCGGTGTATCACATGGTTTGACACCAATTGTTAAAGACTTAAAGTATAAGAGGCGGCTTAAATAAGTGGTCAATGTCCGTCGTGTGTATGAAAGTTGGCTAAGGACCTTTTTTTCAAAAGATGGTAAAGGGTTTTAGGGTAGCAGGTTTCATCTCTTGAAATACGTTGATGTTCTTTTGGCTAAGCCATGTTTTTGTTGAAATTTGTCAAATTAATATGTGAAGAAAGAATTTAGGTTGAGTGTGGTGAGGTTAAAATCTTGTATAGGTCACATGATACCATGTGGAGATTGCCTAAATTGTCTTTGAATTTTTATAGGCTATTGGATAGACTTTGTTTTATACAGTTTCATGGTGTGTCATGGTTTGCCTCTCCTCTGTCCATGCACATGATGTCAAAATACCAAATACAAGAGAACTATTTCAGTAATTTAAAATTTTAATTAGAGAACATTATCCATCAAAGAGATGCATAGTCAAACTCACCCAACCTTCAAGTTTGATTTCAGGGTATGACTGCTACCATACCCTTTTAAGGATCAATTTTATGGATTAAGTTTATGAACCTTCCTAATGTTCGTTTAGATGTAATTGTTGTGTAACTGACTGTTTGTTGGATGCCTGCTGGTTGAGTTCCAATTTAGCTCCGCCTTATCAGCCATGAAGGAAATGGGATGGCCATGTTTGAGCATGGTATTGGAAAAGTACCCGATTCTTATACTGATCAAGGAAATGGTACACAAGACTTGTTGCTTAAAGCAAGCATAAAATTTGAGAGCAAGGATACACGTTTTTACATATAGTCTGTGATTGAAATCCAGGTAAGTGGATAGGTGTTTGCTTATGACTTGTTCGTGGTTGTCAATTATCTTCCATAAATGGTCTTAACAAATGGTGTCTAGTCCATTTGCATATTTCTTTAGTAAATGCATTCAAGGATATTTTATCCATAGTTAGAATCAAACAATAGTAGATGGTAAGATAATTTCTTTACTGCATTTATTATTGAAAGTTTTCAAATAATCAGCTTGCAAATACCAATGGTAATTGCAATTGAACTTAAATTATTTTCATAGGGAAGAAAACAGCTAGTCAAATAGATTTAATAGAATCCTCTATGAACATTCACGTGTGAATTTCCAGTGATATTGATCAGTGCATTACCTATTGTTTTTCAGATCCTGGACAGCAACGGTACTACAGCTAATAGTGAAGTAGTTGTGAAGAGAATGGGTGCGCTTGCTGACAAACCGTGGGTAGATTTTTGCAAGACAAAATACAAGGAGGATTGGGAAGATAAGTATTCCGAGTTGCAGTCATTGTGGATGTCCCATATAAGCGATTCCAATTGGTATCCGTTCAGGGTTGTAGAAAAGGGGCGTGGGCATGAGGTACGGTTTGAAAGATGATACTAGTTTTGTTTTTTTGGCACTACTATTTTTTCATTTCTCACAATGTGTTTACACAACATCGTCTTTTTGTAGTGCAATAACAATACATTTGCAACCCGAGCGTACTGAGCTCTCTTTGTGGATATCCTTCTTATTTTTAAGACCACCAATTGTAGATTGGGTTAACTGTAAATTTGTTAATAATCTTGCAGTTTTTCATTTGTTTGTCTGTGTGACTTAACCAACTACATACGATAACCTTGTTTGTCTCGTAAAAAAGAGGCACATTTGGAGGAAATAAAATATCAATGCTATTGGTTACACAGTCTGCTGCCAATTTGGTATCTATAATCAACATTTGGAGAAACAAGAGAAAATTTCATGTGTGGGTAAACAATTTTGGTTTGCAAGTAAGCATCTCGAGAATGTATTGGGATTGAGTCTAAAGTCTAGAGTATATGCTTTTAATATGTAATGAGTTATTTTGGGGTTTCACGCTACACAGCTTATGGTAGAACTTAGACCATATATTGCTGGTGGTGGTGGCATTCAATGATTGCAGAGGCTCCAAGAGATTAAACTGATAATTTTGCTGTGTTATTTTCAATTGGGTGTCTCAGCTGTTCTTTCCTATTTAAATAACTGTAGAACTAAATGTGACAATTTAATGATTGTTTTTGCAGCATATTGTCGATGAGAGTGATGAAAAGTTGAGAGATCTTAGAAATGAAATGGGATACGAAGTCTGCATGTCTGTTGTTGAAGCCTTAAAAGAAATAATCGAGTACAATGGAAGTGGACGGTACCCAGTACCAGAACTGTGGCATGCAAAGGAGAGGCGGCCAGCCACCCTGAGAGAGGCCATCTTATACCTTTGTCGGAACTCAAAGAGGAGAAAGGTAGCAAGAACTTGACATCATTGTATCTAAATAGCATCCATATAAACTTAGTATATATACGTTGGTTGCCATCACGTGTATCTTTGGCAGTTTATATTTATATTAGAGTGGCAATTAGGTATAGAACTGACTCCGTGCAAAGTCTCAAGACCTTTTAGGTGCTCTTTCGATATACTGATAATTGTATGTGAAATAATCGGTTTAAATGGATGATTGGGTACTACTATCAAGTGCTTGTATTACTAGGGGAGAAAACCTCATGAATTAATTGAAATGGGTTGATTTGATACTAGTTCATCGATACGCATTATCGGAAGTCTTCACTGTTAGGCTTTTCTGATTAGAGTAGCAATCAAACAGGATGTATTTTCATATTAATGTATAGGCATTGTTTTCAATCAGAATACACGCTTAGGTTTTGTTTTGTGGTGTACTTTAGATTGAAGGATGAGCAGACCATATTTTAGTTTAGCTTGGCCATTTTACGTTGTTTGCAGTTTTAGCATGAGAATAATTTTGTTGATATCTCCTTTTTTAAGTTCCAGTCTACAAAATAAAGTGGCAGTAGTCTTTACTCGTAAGTGGAACTTATTCATTTCTGCTTAATGAATTGTGAGCACAATGTTGGCAGAATATGTTCTGTATAACTATAGGTGGTTTCAGATTGTTAGTAGAAGCGAATTTCTTTAGAAATCTCTGTACTACGTTAATTTGTGTTTAGTTATGCCCTCTCTTAAGGATTGAAAATATAGAATATGCTCTCCACCCCTTCTGTTTCTATATCAGATTATATGTGATCCTTTTTGACAGCAGAGCATTATTTTTTGGTTCTCTTGTAAGGCTTTTAAAGATAGAATTTGTGATCTCTGCGCCCTGTTTTTGTATAATGAAATCATATATCATCTTTTTTATTTATGTGTGGAATTTTCTTGGTTCTGTGCCTCTTTGAAACCTGTTAATATTTTACTTGCGTTCAATTCGACCCGCTTTTTTTGAATAATCAAATCATAGCTGTTACTATGATTGTATCCTTTGTTTGTACATATTTGGCGTTTTAAGGAGCTTCTTTTCAGCCGTTTCACGTAATCAAACTGGACGTTTATATCTTTTGTCGTACAACTTATCATTTAATATTTGTGATGTATTTAGTGTCATTAGTGTCGTCTAAGCAGCAATTTTGTAATAGTTAGCCGTGTAAACTATAGTCCTTTTGTAATGATCTCTGACAAAATGCAAAATATCATCTCAAACTCGGCTCTATCAGAAGACCTTAAAAGTGAAGAGGAATGCCAAAATTTAAATCTGAGGAAATAATTGTTTGTGGTCTTCTAAGCTTTTAAAATAGAACTTTGGTTCTGCCATATTTGGTCTTTTTCGATATCAGCGATTTAGTGTTTGTTTTATTCTATCTTCTGCTACTCGGAACTTTTTTAATTAGGACTTGTGCTCTCCACCCTTAATATTATTCCATTATTCTTATGATAAAATCATATATGATCTTTTTTTCATGTGATCCTTTTTTTTTATCTTGCAAAAAATTTATAACTGGTCGAGATGGTGGCAAAGAGACGAATGGCTATCCTAGATCCCCTTTCTGATAAGGCGATTGCTTGGTTCTGTAACTCATTTTCCAGAAATCATTCCAACGTTGATGTTGTTAGAAGATGGGTGACATTGTTTATTTTTTCAACGTCTCACTGTTAGTGAGAATCTTCTCTTTGCATTGATTGTTATGGGTTCAAGCCTTTCCCGCTTTATTATGTCAAGAGTCATCTACAATGATATCAAAATGTCCGTAAACAAAAATCCATTTTTGAAACAATTTGACATGCAAATGACGGGTAAATGCATGAAATATGCCATGTTTCAGTTTTTGTGGAGTTATTTTATAACTCCAAATAAAATAGAACCCTCGCCACTTGTCTCCAGCTAGATCTTCTCTTATATTATAAGATATCTCTCGGCATGTTTTAAATATATTTTTTAAATATAAGTATATTAGTTTAAAAAAAATAATGGAAGTTTTTTATAAAACACTTAATTTACAAATTTTACTTAAAATGTGAATTCAATACAATTAAAATATCAAGTTTATAATAGTATCAGAAGAAAGAATTAGGCTATTATGACGCTCCAAAGCCATGCATAGTGAAACTTGCATCACCATGTCATTTTTAATTTAGACTTCATGCTTGTTTTGAGAGAATTGTTTAATACATTTACATATTATTAAATGACAAAACAAAGCCTCCTTGCCTTTTTTTAATATCATTTGTTTAAACACATTTTCATATATTTATCACCTACTATACATGCATATGCACATGTTTCAACATATCTACCTAGGTTATGCATAGTTTGTCTCCATAGTTTAGTTATCCACTTTAGCCTTTTTTTTAATATTTTTGGGTCATTTATGTGGATGCAAGGTTGATCTTGCACATGCATATCTGACATTTAAACCTTGGAATATCAAAATCCAAAGTCAAATTTTGGACAATTGTAATCCATTTCTTTCTTATCAAGTCAATTTAACACTTTGGATAACTTATTGTATTTAAAGTCAAATTTGACCAATTGTAATCCATGTTAGCAAATTTCCACAATCCATTCAAATTGTCAATGTATGCTTCTAGATTTGAATGTTTGAATATTTTTGCATCAACGTTTCAGAGCACATGCTGGGATCCATCATCAGGGGTTTTTTCCTTGTGCTCTCTTTCATCCTGATGATGGATCACAGAGTGTGATTTGAAATGTTGATGCAAAAATATTCACACAATCAAATCCAGAAGCATACATTTCAACAATTGTAATCCATTTCTTTCTTATCTAGAGTAAATGTAACACTTGCATGACTTATAATGCCTCTATATTTAAAGTCTATTTTTGACTAATTTTAATCCATTTCTTTCTTATCTATAGTCAATTTAACACTTTGCATGACTTATTGTAATGCCTCTATATTTAAAGTTAATTCACTTGAATTCATTCACATCGAAATATTGTATCTCATGCCAATTATTTCAAGTGTTATTTGTTTGCATTTATAAAAACAGCATTTAATTCGGTGCAATAAAACAAATTTGTATTTACATCACAACACTAGCACAATGTATCATTAAAGCTTGCTATTAAGGACTTTTTAAATAAAATAGTAGAGAAAATAAAGGTAAATAAAGACAAATTGGACAAAATAGGAGTCAATATTGCACATTCATCCCCAAAGATTAGATTTACAATTACTAAAGTTTTTTAAACCTATAGACTAAAGACACTCGAAAATAAAAGGTAATATGATGATTAAATAAACAAATAATATTTGACCTTTGCTTTTTCAATGCACCCTCATACTAAGGGAAAGAAGTGTGCCTTGGGTTCCCTCTTGATTTTAACTTTAGATGATTTGATGGATGATAGAGGAAGCAGTATAACTATAAGAGGAAAATGAAGATTAAACGTACATAGAAGAAGTAGCATAACTATAAGAGGAAAATGAAAGATTAAATGTACATAATGATATGATATGCATAGATGACTAAAATGGCTTGGAATGCCTTTGATTTATAGATTTCATTTGGTGAGGAATGGATGTTTAGGATTTGATTTTCAAGATGAAGGATTGAGAATAGTTTATAGATTAGGATTGAGAAGAAGATATTAAGTGTCATAATTGGATCGATGCACTCAAGGATAGAGAGGATTGAGGAAAGATTAAGCAATAGGATTTGTTTGAAAATTTCCAATGGTGGGGATGAGTTCGTTGTGTGCGAAGACATATTGGTAAGATAAACTTGACAAGTGTCTTCTCACATGTGAGAGAGGATACATGCTCAAATGAGGGTCTTAAAGTAGACGAAATGTTTTGTGGGAGCTTCGGGTGGTAAAGGAATAAGGGACCTTCGATACTTAGGTGGAGTAATAGAGGAGGAGGAAGTCTAATTCCAATATTGTATTGGACATGGGGAAGGTTTGATAACTAGGTGAGGTATCCGAGTTAGAGGAACTTTGATACCATTGTTAAGGTATCACATTTGGGGAAGGTTTGATGCTTAGGTGGGTATGAGAGATGGAGGGACTTTGATACCATTGTTGAGGTATAGGAGTTAGAAACTCTAATAGTATTATTGGGGTATTGGACTAGGGGAAGGTCTAATACTACTACTGGGGTATAAAATGTGGGGAAGGTTTAATACCTCGGACGGTATCAGGTTGGGAGGAACTTTGATACCATTGTTTGGGTGTCAAACATGAGGAAGGTTTGATACATTGAATGGTATCAGATTGGGAGGAACTCTGATACTATTGTTGAGCTATCAGGCTTAGGGAAGGTTTGAAACCTCGAATAGTATTGGATTTGGGTGAAGCTCAATTAAGGATAAATTAATTAGATATATAGATAATATTTATGTAATCAATAGTTGGAAAATGATGAAGATTAATGATTATGGGCAATTTTGGGTTTCTACATTTTGTTGTCTGGTAAAGCATCATGACCAGAGGAAGTGGCATTGTATGAAAAGAAAAAAAATATAGTGGCGAGGAAAATAATGAGACAAGTAGCAAGATGCCCCAATTGTTAGCTAGAAATGAACGAGACTAGTGAAAAGATGTCCTAGCCACTAAAGGGAGAGGTACAATAAGAAGGGACTTTGGTATGCCCTCTCGAGAGGGCAAGCAACGTCAAAGAACACGAGTGTGCTTTCAAAATAGAGAAAGTGGTGGAAAGAGAAGATGATAGATAAGGGAGGGAATGGGCATCTATGCAGGGATCATAATGGACGTTTGAGCATATTTTTTAATTAATTGAAAAAAATTGTATTTTATATTAAATTAATTAATAAATACAGTCAAAGGTGCATTCTAATTTTTGCATAGATAATTCAGAGCGAGAGGAAATAGAGAGGATGGATATATGATCATAGTGATGTTCCAATGGTATGAGAAAACTTGGTTTGATATGGTACATGATATTATGCCCCAAGATATAAGGAACTAGGGTGATGATGCCAAGTGTGTGAGATAAAGGTCAAATGTAAAAAATCCCCGTGACACCATGATATGGAAAAACATGATGTCCCTATGGAGATAAGGTCCAAGGACCGTGATAGATACAAATAATGATAACTCAGACAAGAAAATAAACAAGACAAGAAAAAACAAAGATGCTAACCCTAGTCAAGCTAAAGACTTGATGGATCGATGAATTGATGATGATGATGAGTATAACAATGGTGTTGATGAGAATAACATGTATCCCAAGATTGTGTTGTCAATGATAAGAATGACATTAGGAGTGAGAATGATATATCATGGTGATGATAATGTAAGTAAAATGGATCAAGGGTATTGTCCTAATTTTTGAACTTGCACAAATTGGGACGACCCCGTAGATTTTTGCATGAAATTTGAGATTTTAAGGCTCTGGACATGTTTTCCAAGGCATTTTTCCATCACCTAGGAATCCATTAATGAATCCAAGTCCTTCAACTACGTTTTTGTCAATTTTCATTGTCTTAAAGTTAGGTTTTTCTTCAATTTCAAGTTTCAGAGTAGTCATTGCAAGTAAAAGATTTTAATACAAAATTACAAGCTTTTAAGGCTCTAAGGCATGCTTTTCAAGGTGGAAAGTCTACATTTCTTGATGATAAATCAATCACGAGCTTATCTTCCATCTTCGTGAAAATTTTGGTTACTTTTGGCCTTCATTTTGGCCATTTTCTGTGCAATTTGGGGTTTCATATCAGTCATTCCAAGTAGGAAATTTTAGACGTCATTGCAAGTAAATTCACTGCAAGTAGGAACTTTTTGTTCATATTACAAGTTATATTTACTTGCAAAGTCGGGTTTTTAGCGTCTTATTGCAAGTGGGGTTCTTTTTGTTGTGATTGCAAGTTAGACTTTAACATGTAATCGGGTCTTCAAGATCTCAATGCAAGTGGATTCTTTGGTTTTAAAAATGACTTTATGTTACTTGTAATCTTGGCTTGGAAACCTAATTTATGTTATGATGTCCCAATAACCCGAAATTGACTTAAAATAGCCAAAAATTGGGTTATGTGAACCTAGTTACATCATATCATGACATTTTTTCAAGTCGCCTTCCATATACATGTAATCAGTGATTCAAAACCCGAAATTGGTCCAAAATGCACTAAAAAATACTTGAAAATGAGTCTCTAAGATCCAATTAAAAGTGTAAACTTGTATTTTTCTCATTAAACATATAAAGTTGCATGTTCATTCTCCACAATTACAAGACAAATGCTCTTGTTTTTCCTCACATGTAATATAGTCCTCAAGATCCAAAATTCTCATTTCCACTTTTTCCCTTTTCAATATCAATACTTGTAATTGGGTCTTCAAGACCCGACTACAAGAAGACACTCTTTGATGACTTGCAATCGGGTTTCTAAGACCCGATTGTAAGGGGTTTCAATGGTTGTTTTCACAGTCAAAGGAAGCATATTAGTCCTATAAACCAACAAAGGACAGTGCCACAAAAGCAATGAGGGAAAGAGGAGCAATATTGTTTGTCAATACCATGCAATCTTTTTAGTGAAGGCGTAAAAAAGGGGCAGCAATGTTGTCACAGAAAATAGAGAATGTATCAAGGAGGTAGTATTACAGTCACAAAGTCAATAAAGAAAAAGTTGATTAGCAGAGCCCTATCATTGCAAGGCAGACCATAGATTTGAGAGAAGACACATTAATGTGTGGAATAGAATGGCAAAAGGAGGAGGGTGCAGTCTCTTAATAGTCATAAATCAGCTACAACAATTAAAACAGTGAGACGCTTGTTACACAAATGAATATAGTATATATTCATGAATATAGAGAAAAATAAAATGAAATCATGCCATGTGAGCGACATGACAATACAATTCATCAAAGCAATGAAAAGGTAGAGAATAAATAAGGCACACATAATTTGGTGGTAAATGATAGTGCCTTAATGGTGGTAAAACAGTCTAAGGTACTATAATAGCAGTGTAAGAAGCCTTATATCTACTAGAAAGATGAACATGTGAATTGATATGTGTGAATTGATAAAGTGTTCATAACAGTCATATGCACAGAGACGACTTTACAAATGAAGGAGTAATGCAGCAGAGGAATGCTTTGTAGCAGCTTTCACTATCACTACCATTCATGATCAAATGATGCAAGTTGATACCTTCACCCATATTGAATACTTTTAAGTGTCAACATCTTGTAGCAACATGAAGACCTTCTGGATAGAGGATGATGTAATTAGAGTCGTGTCTTCAGATACATAGAATAGTTTCAATTGTGTATTTGTAATTTTGTTTTGACAAGTTACATGTAAAAACAAGTTTTGTAATTGCAAGTGTCACTTTCACTTGCATTTTTGTAAAATGTAATTACATGTAAAGCAACTACAAGTTGAGTTAAATTAGGACTGTAGTTAGAATAAGTCATGGTGGTTGAGAGAATTTCTTGAGTTAGTTGGGATCCTCCCACCTTTTTCTCAAGGTTCCTCTCCTACATATACTTGAGATGATCTATTGTAATCTTTATCTTTTTGGGAAGCAAGAAAACTCTGCAGAATTTTGCAAAGACTTTGAGCTTTGAAGTTGTAAATTGTTTTCTCTCAAGTAATATCAAAGAGTTCGAATTTTAGACTTTTTGTTGAAGCCATACTTTGTGTCCTTTTTGTGCTTATGTCATATTGGAACATTCATATGTACTTGATTGAGTTTGTGGAAAGTTGTTCAGAAGAGCTTTACTCCAAATATCGGCAGACTTTGTGTTGCAAATATCAAAGGTGGAATTAGTTTAGTTTGTTATTAGAAGTTGAGAAGAGTTGGAAGACTTTGTGCTTGTGGTAATTCCCATCTAAAGTGACTTGAAGGTGCATCATACTCACTAACTTTGCACTGCCATATGTTGTGCGTTGTTCTTATTGCATCATTCTAGAGAAGGGTAGATAGCAATTTGGAAACTCAAGACTTTGTGTTTGTTTTTTGTTTTTCCATTCTGAAGGAGGTGGTAGAAGTCTTTGTGCTTTTAGGAAACTTCATTTCCTCTTTTGATTTATGTTAAATTGCTGCTATTATTACGTCAAAATTGTTGTTTCTTTTCTATGAAGAGAAAAGAACATAATCTTTTTCTGAAATAAGAGAAAAAGTTGTTGTCCCATCCATTTTAGATTAAATTAGTCTTAGTTAAGTGTTAGAAAAGGGGGAGACTTTCCTAAATTAGGAGAGTTTATACTCACGTGTTGTGGTCGAAACCATAATTTTGTACATCCTCACGAGTGTATAAAATTTTCAACCAATAAAGGGTGTATCAGTTGATTTGTGATCAAATTCTAAAGATATTCTTGGAGGAGGCACTAGATTACAATGACTTGCATGGATTATGATTGATTACATTTGGATGGGTGGTTGGGTTTAGGGTGAGAGATTGGATGATAGGAGGATGGGGGTTGGATTGCTAGGAGGAAATGGTGTTAGAATCAGAGATCACTAAGAGGGGGAGTGAATCAGTGATCTACCAGAAATTGAAACAACAGGCTTATTCTTTATCCACCAGTTAACAATGCATGACATATAAGAACATAAACATGCAACAATAAATACACAAATCCACAACACCAGAATTTTTACACGAAAACCCGGAAAGGAAAAAACCATAGTGGGGTTGGAACCCACAATATTCATATACTATGGCAGGAGTACATAAATATTACATAGATGGGAATGCACTTGCATTCAAGCTCACTGCCTAGATCTCACTGCTCAAATTAAGTTGCCCAAAGGGCTACAACCCTCAAGGAAGTCTTACTGACTTACAATTTGTTTACAATGTGCAAATACAAGAAATGAACTCTTAATCAACATCTGAATATGCAAAGATGAGTTTCAGTTGGGCTCTGAATCTCTAACTGTCTCTTCTCTGCTAAATATTATGTCTTAGTCTCAGTCAACTACCGATTGGTCTGAAAGAAAAATGTGCACGTGAAACTACGCTTACTCGCACCAAAACGGATCACCATACACACCACACTCTAAAAATCAATTGCCAAAACGATCTTATATATCCGGTCTTACCATAAAAATAATCTCCTTCGAGTTGGCGTCAATAAATGTAATGTGTAGATCAAGTCGGCTTCAATCTCAAACAAAACATAGCACCGGACAAAAATATTATAACCACATGCTTCATAAAGATCTTTCATATCATTGAGATCACAAAAACAATCACCAAAATTACTCTAATCACCGGAGATCATTCTGGATCAAAACATTACTGAAATACCCTGTTTTGCCCTATTTCACCGGTTAATTGTCTAATGGTTACTCACTGGTTATTTGTCTACCGATTACCTCCATCTTCTGAATAAGTTGAATAATGACTGACAAATCAAATAACCAAGAAGAGTTGTCATCAATGACAACCCTAAACAAATAATCAACCACCAGAAGTCTTCTGAAATCACCGGATGAGTGTCAATTGCCAACAATCTCCCCCTTTGGCATTGATGGCAACATGTGCAAAAAATGGCTAAGTGTTGAAACCTGTACAACTGGATGAAAGAATAAAATAATTCTAAGGCTCCCCCTTAGATCAACAATCCACGAATCTGCAATACACTGGACTGTACACTCCATACATACAATCAGTCTGTACACTGTATATTTTTCACCTCATCTCTCCCCCTTTGACAACAATGCGAAAGATAGGGTGTGCATCAAAATTGCATGTATATATATACACATTCACCGGAGGATTCAATCTATACATGCTTCAATATATCCGCATATGCCATCTTTAGGAACCCAAGATATGTGTTCCATCTTGCTCGCAACTTCTCCAAAATTGAAACAAAACCATTCAAAACATAAGCATAAAACTCTATAGCTGCAATCTCAATAGGAGTCTCCTAAGACATGTTCTGAATGTAGTCCATCTTATGATACACTAAGGTGTCCAACCGGGGACCAATTAAATTTCGGAGTTCATCTGTTCGCCTGATCATCCTCTCATTTTCTTTCTCAAAATTCCTAATCTACTCAGTGAAATTCAAAATTTGTCCCTTGATACTGTCGATTAAATTGGTTGTGGGATCATAGGCCTGATAAATTTGAGCTAACCGCACTTTACAATTCTCTATTTGCTTGTCTATCTCAGTAGTAAAATTGGTCAAAATTAGACAAGACTTGTAAATTTTACCACCTTTCACCAAGGCCTCATCAATCAGTTTTAACTTTTTATCCAGTTGTGCCTTATCATTATTAATCATTTGCAAAAATATTTGAACTTTAGCATCCTTAAACTTCTCCATAGCTTGTTGGGTTGATGATTTAGATAAAGAATCAAATTGGGTGGATATATGATCAATTAAATTCTGAAGCTTACCGAATGAACTGGTACTTGCATCAAGTTGCAAATCCAGTACCACCTGTTCCAAAACTTTAACAGATTTTTCAATGAATTTCTTCTCTTCAAATTTTGATTGTGCTAACTCCTGACTGGCTTGTGCCTAAAGAGTAGCAACAACTATCATTCTCTCTATTGGAGAAATTTGATTGAAGGGTTTATCAAAATTGATGTTGAACTGTGGAAAGCTCCTTAGGCATTGGGTTTTTGCAGTGTCAATTGCCAAAAGTATGGGAGTCTCCATTCCCTTACCCTTATCCTTATCTAGTTCATCCTATTTCACCTCTTCTTTCTTTTCTTCCTCATCAGGTCTGGATTTAACTTCTTTAGGTGCCTCATGTGCATCGGTGTCACCACTTGGTGCACCATCCTCTACCTCTGTTGGTTTATCATTTTTATTTACAGGCTCGTCCTCAATAGAATCTAAAATTTGTTGTTCACCAACATCCTAAGTATCCTCTTCTTTATTTACATTATCTGTTGGAGGATTTTCTGATTGAGTGATGTTATTTTGAGAGACAGTACCTACAAGTCGGTTCTCAGTAAGAAACTTTTTCCAGATTTCACTTGTTTCTCTCCTTATTCTTCAACTCAGCCAACCATTAGACTGTTAACCCTGTGCTTACTTCTGAATTCCTTTTTATTTTCTAACAAAATTAATCTGTCAATTTCTTCTATAGTGATACTGGTGCACTGATTAACCAGATCACTCTCCTTTATTTCTCTGTCCATTTGGCTAGCAGATTTTCTCCTAGCATCAATTAGGTTGTACAAATCTTTGGGAAGATATTTTTCTAACTCAATTAATGCTTTACTAAATACATCCATAAACAAGATTATAGCTTCCTCAATCTGCCTCTCATCCTTATCATCTATAGTTACATAATATACAAGCATGTTCTTCAAATTTCCATCTTTAATAATTTCATCAATTAATTCCTGAGTAGATAGAGGAGGAATAATATGATACTCTGTTTTGGAAGATTTCATCTTACTGGATTCAATAGCCTCATCTAGATCTGATTTTGTCTTCTTTCCTTTCATAGGCTTGCCTACTGGTACAGGATCAGATCTTTCCTTCTTCTTCTTTGGCTCCTCCTTACCACCGGATTGGGGTTTCCAGATCACTCTAGAGAATTCGCCTTTCTTTGATGCCTTGTGAATATCTGAATCAGATTTAGTCTCTAAATGCACCGAAGAAACAACTACATATTCTCTTTGTGTCTTCTTCTTCTTCCTCAGAACACCTTTCCCCTTTGCAGATACACCGGATGGCTCAGCTTCAGCAGAAGATGTCTTCACCAGAGAGGGAGAAGGTCTCATTACCTTTATTTTAATGGGAGTAGGTGGAGGCTTTTGTTTCTTTTATTTTTCAACTGCATCTCGTGTTGCCCTAGTAGCCCTGACTTTTTCCCGAGGAACGCCTTCCTCAACAAGAATACCTCGAGGAACGCCTTCCTCAACAAGAATGCCTTCCACAATCTTTGCCACCTTCCTCTTCCTCATCAGTTTGAAGAACTTGGAGTGCAACTTCATTGATTTCTCTTTGCATGTTCTGAACCTCTCCTCCTTGGTTTCTTCTAGAGCATTCAACAAGTGTTGTGCATATGCATCCAAGGTAGTCTCATCAACCTCATACCCCATTGGCATTATCCATATTGTCTGGGGTTGAACTGCTTCCGTCAGGCATTCATTCTTGTTCACCATAAAGCAGATTGTCCCCTCATATTTCTTGACAATTTCTTTGGGGATTCTCACTCTTTGTTTCATTTTATCCTAAAAAGTTTTAAAGAAAGCCCACAATGTAGCATTCTAATTGTCTTAGTTCCCAAGACTGTCAACTCCTTTCTTTATTTGCTACGCAACTGGTCTATCATAAGCCCATTGTACCCTGCCAGTTCTGGGGATTTGGTTCATTAAATAGAGGGCCAGACAGATAATTAGAGATCCAAATTTAAAAACATGCTTCTTATCTTGTTTAATCTTCTTCAAATTTATTAGAAATTCCTCCAACACACTGCATAGGTCATAATGACCATCTTACCTGACCATTTTGTAAGCAGCATGAATAACAGGGTCGGATACCGAATTCAGTCTGTTAGATTGACACACCTTGTAACCAATCACCATTGCAGAAAATTTAACATCATCCTCTTTAATTGTGTTGATCTTCATCGATCGCCCATCAAATTTTGTATCGATTAGCTTGTTCACGGTTGGGTTTGTGACCTTCTACACACTAATACATTTGGACTAGATTTTCGACTGAGGTTTCCGACGGAGAAGGTATATTGTGGCCAAATTTGATTTTTTTTAAAAAAAATGCTCGCATTCGTCGTAATTCTGACGGAAATTACCCATTTGGTTTCGACAAAGAAGACATTAGCAATGAGAATTTTCTTTTTTTCAAAAAAGTGCTCGAGTTCATCGTAATTCCGATGATAGTGGCCATTACAAAATAAAAAAAGAGGCGGGGAATTCATTTGTGAATTGCAATCCCGCGTAGGCGTCTGTGGCGACTTCAACGCCCAAGAACATCAAACCCGCGTCGAAGGCAATCCCACGCAGGAGGTAGATTCAAATTGCCCTAGTTTTTAATTTCATGTTGCAAAAAATATACATGTGGTGGTTAATTGTCCTAGTTTAATCTCGTAAAACCATAGAACTGTGATTGAGGAGTGAGCGTTCAATTTTGTATCAGCAATCCCTTCCTCCCGTATACGTGCGTGTTGATTGTTCACATGAGATCACATCTCTTTGCGACATCGTATCAAACAGTTCACGAGCCTTGTCCATGTTTCCACATTTTGCATTCATGTCAAGCAGGGCATTTGCAAGTACAGCACATAACAAAATTCCTCTATCTGTTATGCTTTGATGGATGTCCATACCCTGTTCCAAAGCTCCCATTTTTGCACAGGCAGGGAGGATGCTGGCAGAGGCTGTGGAATTTGGCTTTATGCCTTCCAATTTCATTTGCTTGAAAGTGTCTAAAGCCTTTTCGACAAATCCATTTTGTGCATATCCAGCAATCGTTGCAGTCCACGAGACAACATTTCTTTCAGGCATTCTATCAAATAGTTCACGTGCCTTGTCTATGCTTCCACATTCTGCATACATGTCTACCAAGGTAGTTACAACTACAACATCTGACAAAATTTCTCTATCCTTTATGCTTCGATGAATGTCCATACCCTGTTCCAAATCTCCCATTTTGGCACAGGCAAGGAGGATAGTAGCAATGGTCGTGGAATTTGGCTTTACACCTGTCGATTGCATTTGCTTGAAAGTTTCTAAAGCCTTCTCAACAAATCCATTTTGTGCAGTTGCAACTACATCTGACAAAATTCCTCTATCTTTTATGCTTTGATGGATGTCCATACCCTGTTCCAAAGCTCCCATTTTGGCACAGGTTGGGAGTAGGCTGGCAAACATAACTAAAGAAATGCAATGATCAGCTCTAAAGACATCAAACCACTACTAACAAAACTGAGAGTTTAAAATATGATAGGGAATAGTGTGAGCTGTCCCGAAATAAAATATTTTATTTTCAATTTCAACTAAAACATAATTACTCAACCATTTAATGTTATTAATAAGTGTTTGATTTATGAAAGAGATAAATGGTTGGCCACAAGTACATGAGTTACTAAATGCACACAAATAAGTGAATTTGATATTCAAAACTATCTACAATGAATTCAATTATTGTCCATTAGTCATTTATGTTTGCAATAAGCATCTTTCTTTGTTTTTCTTAATCTTTCTTCATAGTTATGTGCATATTTCACATTCTATAATTAGGATATCAATTGCTATGGCTAAACACTAGCATGATGTTTGTGTTGTGGTATAGATGCGTGGAAACATAATTATGGGATTGTTATATTATAGAGATCATAAATCTAGATATCGCATATTAGTTATAGCTCTTCTTGGATTGAGTCTAAAGTTGACATACAGTCATAAAACCATTATTAGCAGATCTATCCATTTCTAGTAAAGACAATTGAGAAAGTCATTTTGATATTGGGAGTTTCTTATCTGTTTACCTATTGATCATTATTAAGCCATAATATTTAGGTCTATTTATCTCTCTTGCAAAGCCTCTGTAAGTGTCCTAGATTGTCCTTACTACTCACTCTTCAATTCGGAAAAATGGAGTTCTAAATATTTATTGCACAAGATGGTGTTGAACGTATCAACAAGGCTAGCATGGATGGCATGTTCAAGCTTCCACTTGTACAACTTACAACAAATGATTTGTTGATAGAAGAAATTCTCGAAATGGGGATACAATCGAAAGACAAGTAAGTACATACAAACCTCCTTAGTTGAAAGGAAAACTGTGTATAAAAAGAGTACATTGAATCCCAATCCATAAACACAATAGAGATACCGATGGAGACTTAATTGGATGTAGCATGTCGCACCAAAGTTGTTAGAGTATGCTAAGCTAGTACATAATGTTTCGTAAAGCCACATTAGTATTTTACCCAGATCATTATCTACCAAAACTAACTATAGTAATCCTTTTGAGGATTAATTTCATGGTGCTAGATCTTCATTTAGTTCCACTTCTTGTTGGAGATAAGAACAGTTATTTCTTGAGGTAGATGAATATCCCATCAACAAAGGACAATACCCTTTCTAGAATATAACAAATTCTACTCCAACAAAAGACCATGGGGGTTTCACTAGAGATACTGAATAAGAGATAGACTTCTACTGCTGCATTAAAAGCATTGGCATGTTCTTCATTTATTGATGTAAACTCTCTGTGACGCCACCACAACCAACAAAGGTGTAAAAAGTTGTTTGCAATGCATGGATTTTTAGGATTGTCCTTTGAGAAAATAGAATTAAAGTATGGAAGCATGATCTTCCAGCTCTTGAGGGAAAGACCATGTCAGACAATAATTTCTATTTTCTTGCCTGTGAAGAAAGACCATGTCAGACAATATCAATGAACAACAAAATAAGGAGACAACTGCTAGATTATGGTCTAACTTGAAAAGAAAAGGTGATGGAAAATGTTATTGTCCGTGCAAAATTTGAAAGGGGTTAAAGATTAGAATACTTCTAATCAAAACAACAAAGAAACATTGTAGGTTGCATGGTCCATTGAAGGTGGACATGATTATCATCCATTGGTAAGTTTTTCATTATATCGTTTTGACAATTTATATACATAATAAATCATGTGATGATGAGATCATGATCACGGTTTATTTATGTATATCAATTTTATATAGGTCGAGCACCCCGGAGCACATGGTATGGATCAACACAACCCTGAGAATATGGTTTTTGAAGTGGACAAACATGGAGGTGTGAATATCGAAGCTGAAGATAATGATCCCATGGAAGATGACGATCATGAGCCAGAAAACACAATTGAAGATGATGGTACAAATACATTGATCCATGACTCATTTAGTACTCGCGTAGCTGATCATGATGATGAAGATGACCTTGATGTTGTTCATGATGTCCCTCTACTTGAGAAGGCATCTGGGGCCCTTTATGAAGGCTCAGAGGCAACTCTTCTCTCCGTTGTATTGTTGTTGGTGAACTTGAAGGTTATGAATGGTTTATCCAACATAACAATGTCACGTATGTTAAGGCATGTCATATATGTCATAATAAACCGTGAATCATGTTGTACCATTAATATTCTTTATTATAACAAATTATATTTTGTTGCTGTAGATTGATAGGTGAGTTTTTGTTACCACCATCAAATATTCTACCTCGCTCATACCGAGAATTATCTACCGTTATGAAAGATATTGGAATGGAGTATCAAGCAATAGATGCTTGTCCCATTGATCATATTATATATCACAAACAACATGAATTTTGAACTGAATGCCCTGAATGTCATATCAGTAGATATCGAACAGATCAAATAACAAAGAGGGTTCCTCGCAAGGTTCTTCGCTATATTCCCATTATTCCATGTATGCAACGATTATTCAAGTGCACTAGCTTGGCACAATTTATGGATTACCATGCGCACAATAGAAGTCAAGATGACATTATTCGAATGCCTGCGGATGGTTCAACATTTATGGACATAGAGGAAAAGTGGCCACACTTTAAAGAAGAACCTCGTAATCTCAGGCTTTCATTGGCACCAGACGGTGTCAATCCATTTGGAGAGATGAGATCTGTTTACTTAGTGTGGCCTGTTTTTGTTATCAACAATAACATTCCTCCATGGATGTCAATAAAGAGGGAGAAAATAATGTTGGCAATGATTGTTCCAAGTATTTTATCATTTAAATATAGTTGTCTAAATTTAATTATAAATATTGCAGTAAAATGGTCATAATAATTATGTAATGTTTTTGTTCATTCGATTAGGTAAGTACCAAGTTAAAGATATGAATGTATATATCGAGCCTCTTATTGATGAGTTGCTGGAGTTATGGAATGGTGTCACTATGTATGACATCTCTAGACCAATAGGACAAAGACAATTTCAATTCCATGCGATGCTTCTATGGACAATACACGATGCCCTGGGGCTAACACATTTTTGTGGTATGTTATAGTGTTTAAGTTGTGCATGAACATTATAATTCAAAAAATTAACATATTTAATCCAATTATACATTATCTTGTAGGTCTTCAAACAAAGGGGAAATTTGCATGTCCTGTTTGTGGTCCAAAGATGAAATCTCGTCATTCAAAAAGTTTAGGAAAGCAGGTGTTTGATGAGTATAGGCACTTTCTCCACAAAAATCATAAGTATCGAAATACTGAAAAACATCTTTTCAATGGGAAAAAAGAGAATACATCAAAGCCACGAAGAATGACACCTCACCTGTGGAAGTTGGAATATAATAGAATTAATTGTCAAGGTAATGCCATTCCATCTATTGGTTTGTCATAAAACATCTTTTCTATTTTGTTTTGTTTACTAATGATGTGATTGATGATCATGAAGCTCGTGAAGGCATAAATGACCACCTTCCTAAGGGAATAAAAAGTTATCCCCGACAATTTAGTAGGTTGCCTTACTACGAGCAGTTACAAATTGTTAATTTGTTTGATAGTATGCATATTGGAAAGAATATAACAGAGACATTATAGAAAAATATTGGATGGAAGGCGTGACAAAGAAAAAATTGTCAAAATATGTAGTGACATTCAGGATTCCAATCATGCAATGATAAATGTCATTCAATCAAATAGCCATGGAGACCAGATTAATATAAGTGAGCTTCCTTGGTTATTAACGGACCAGCAAAGCAATGCTATAAAAGAAGTCATACGAACTATTCGATTTCCCACAGGATTTGCTGCGAACATAAACAATCTCATATCAAAGAAAAGTGAATTTAGGCTAGGGATGAAAACGCATGATTGGCATACCTTCATTAAGGTAATTCATGTTCTTGTGTTTTTAGTATGTATTTAAGTACTGAGCGTACGTGTACTTTTCATTATGTTACAAAAAAATGAAAAGATAATTTTATAATTGTTGAAGTACGTTCTACCTCTATCTCGCCCAGACGACTTCGACAATAATGTCAAGCAAGTCATATATGATCTTGGAAAATACATAAGGTAATTAGTGATATTTTTTTAGTTCGTTGTATAGATATTATATTTGCGATTTGTTTTACTTCTTATGTAATATATTTTTTTGCGTCTTGAATACCTTGTAGGTGGTTGTCATGTAAAGAAATCCATAAAGATGATATAAAATATTGGAAGAGAAAAATTCCTCATTTAATGTGTGAAATGCAAAAGTGTCTACCTCCAGCTTTTTTCAATGCATAAGAACACTACCTCATACACCAAGTTGAGGAGATTGAATTGTGTGGACCTGTACACACTAGGTCAATGTGGATGGTTGAGAGGCACTTGAAATTTTTGAAGGCTTTGGTTTGACAAAGAGCACATCCTGAGGGTTCTATGGTGGAGGGATATATGGTATACCAGACTATGGTGTACATTTCTGAATACCTTCCTAAGTTTGCAACAAAGATCCACATGGATCGCATTTGGGATCCCAACACCATTAACAAATTTGAAGGGGAGTACTTGATGGGGAAAGGTAGATTGAGGAAAGTGAGAGGTAATTATAAGATGTTATTGTAGTTAATTAATTCTTAATCTTCAAAATAAATCAATTATAAGACGTCTATTTATTTTTTGTACAGTTGGTCATTTGTTGTTAGACATGATCCAAGAGGAAGGTCGATAAAGTATAATGTGATGGAAGAAGAAGATATCGAAGAAGAAGATACCGAAGAAGTAGAAGATGAAGTGGATGATGATCACGATCGACAGTTTCACAATGACGACGAAGAAGAAGAAGAAGATGATGATGATGATGATGATGATGATGATGATGATGATGATGATGATGATGTTCATGATGATGAGGAATGAAATGTATGAGGAATGCGATTAGTATATTATCTATTGAATATTTACTTCTTGATAGAATTTTTTTTACATAATTAATTCATTTTGTTTTGAATTCTAATGCCATTACATAATTAATTCATGATGCACCTTTTAATATGGAGATGGAGATAGGGGGTGTGACTATTTATGTGACAATTTTTAAACTGTGTTTATTTATGGAAATTGGATTGTTTATTAGCTATGTGACTATTTATGTGACCATTTAGTTGAGGATCCCGCATAGTCTACATAAAGTAATGGTAAGGAATTACAAAATTTACAATGATTTTGATGACAACATCTTTTTATTATTTAATACTCTTTTTGTCTACAAAGTTCATGTTGTTCATGTTGTGTATGATGTAATTTGGCTAACGTTTTTAATATTTTTTCTTTGTCATAGGCCAACATGGATCCATCACATATCGCAGACAGAGATGTACCTTGCGACACTTCTACCGAGTAGATAAACCTCATTGTAATTGTACAAATTAGGTAGAAGCAAACTGTTACATTATTATGTTCTTTTTTTTAGTGATTTATTCTAATTTTATAATTGTTAATGATATTCTTGACACAGACGGATGTTCGAGGAAAGGGAAAGGGAGTTGCAGTACCTAAGCACCTTTCTATGGATGTGGAATCATTAGGGTTAAGCAATGATGACCCTGAAGATCCCACAGACCTTGTGAAATTATTTAAATGCCTCTTATAAAAATTAGAAAAGAGATTGTTTCTTTTGCAGTCGTGCATCCTACCACTGATGAGATATGACAGAGGGTGGAATTATTGTATAAGACAACAAAAAACTTGCAAGTAAGCAGTAATGAAAGCTTTAATTATAACAAAAGTTCAATAATGGTTTATATTTTATTCTCTTTTTATGTCATTAACTAAAATATGTACGTGTTGTTTTTACAGCAATTTATCCACCCTCATGAAAGTCGTTCCTACGATCAGGGTGTTGCAGGATCAGGTGATGACGATTTTCTTGTATTATCACTTGCTTGGCTTATCACTCTGAGTACCCAAAACACATCATACTTGATACTGTCAATTTTCAAAATAAAGGTTCATCCTTGTTTACAATGTTTGCACTTTTCATATATTTAATGTTTGATATATTTAATGTATTATTCTTTAGGTGTTGTTAATGTTACTATCCAAATGCCGACGCCGCCTCATCAGAGCTCACCCTCACCTGTATTGTCGACTGCAATGTTGGCAACACGTAGCATGCAGACATCCTCTAGTGCACGTCTTATTGGCCCACCCACTGTTGGTAGATCCCTCTTTTGCTCTATCTTCCGTCATGTGTTTATTTCCCTTCAAGCATTCTTTCTTGAATTCTAATGCCATTTCATAGTGGATTCATTTTTTGCAGGAGGAGATGCACGTGAGGATGTGCCAGAGGTGACTACTACTGATAACATAGCATCGTTTCTTGGATCTTCTCGTATTGCTAGTACGGGAACATTGCAGGCCACATTCGTGGTGAGCAACGAAGAAATGCTTCCCTTAAAGATACAAAAGGTTCCAGGTACTTTAAAATTATTATTATATATACTCTAATTATAATTTACTTTATGATCACTCGTTTTGGACTAATATTGATCCCAAGAATTTTTTGTAGGCAATGATATTTTCTATAAACATCTTAGTGACATTGCATTGCAGATATTTGGGCCCACCATACGTAAAAGGTGGTACATCATATGTGAACTAACCCTTATCCACTTTTGATTTCATATCATTGCTAGAATACTTTTCCTTTGATCCATTTCTTGAAGTGTAATAAATGTAGCTTCAGTTCATTTCTGAATCTAACAGGTTTGTTTTTGCTTTAAAAGGTGGAATGACCAAGAAAAAAGGTTAAAAGATGAATTGACAAACCAAATGGTTGAGTGGTTTGGAAATGACACCTTTGACAAAACCAAGATCCTTGAAAAAGCTGGCACATATCTAAAGTATGTGAGGGACCAATACAGGACCCATTTGGAGAGTAACCTAAAGTACGAGCGTCCCCCCATGATTCCAGAGAGGGAGTGGAAGGACTTGATTTTGGATGCCAAGGAGAGAATTGAAAGGACAAAAGGAAATACACCAGTAGACGCCAGAAGAAGGTACGGGATACTATTAAGAATGTAATTATGTACTAATTAATTACTCTTTATATTTATATAATCTAACATATTTCAAACTTTTTATAGACTGAGTGACACGTCAAAGGCAACCAAGGCAAGGCAAGAAAAGCACAGGCAACACAAACTCGGCTCTGGTGGTTACATGAAACTTGCTGCACGAATTGTAAGTATCTCATGTAAACTCCCATATTGTCTCAAAATATTAATAAATTGCAAACGTTAATTTTATCAAACAATGCAAGCAAAATTCACGGTACCAAGCAAAAATGTAGGGCTCTGAATTCAATAGAGCGCCCACAGAAGATGACAAGAGAATTGCCTACTAGCAAGGCTATTCAGCCATGGCTGATCGGCTACGAGAATTGAGTGGGCATACACAACATTCGAGTGCATCCGTCACACAAGTAAATATGGTAAATGGAAGTTGTTTCAAATTGAATACTTTACCAATAATCTAATTGATGTTGAGTTCCAACATAAAGTGGCTATATTTGTTTTAAATAAGCAAGCAATGATAACAATGTGCATGTCATTGGAATGCAGCCTGCTAATTGTGAAACACCACCTGCACATGAAGGTCCGGATGTGCATCCCAGTAGTGGAGGTATTCATTTGCTATTCAAATTTATTTATTTAGCTATTAATACAATTAAACATCTTAATTTGTAATTAGAGTAGTAATTAATGTAACCTTTCTTGTTAATATTTTAGAGTATGTAGTCGGTGGTGAGCAAGTGGAGCATGATCTGGGTACACAACCTCAAGAACGTGATGTTCCCCACTCAAGTGATTAGGACCGTGGTGTTCAGCATGTTGGGGTTGAGGCTACACAAAATGATGTGGCCCCATCAGGTAAAGAGCACAACAATTATGTTCTCTAAATTAATGAAATAATTTTAACAATAAGAATTTTTTTTTTTTGAATTTAACCCATTTCTTTGTTATTGCAGAGGACCCCCCTTCGCTTCAGTGTCCTCGTCCTCAGTATAGGACTAGGCATACATTGAGATCATGAGAAGTTGGTGGAACATCTGCAGAGGGGGGAAATGATGAAGACACCGATGTTCCACTTAGTCTTTTCATAGCTTCAAAGAAAAAACAAAGAAAGAAATGATTGTAATCTAACTTATTTGATAATGACTGATTTTTATGTGTTAGTGAATGTAATTATGTGTTAATTAATATTGATGAATGTTGCATGTTAATTAATGTTAATCAATGTTATGTGTTAATGAACGTTATGTGATATTAATAAATGAATGCTATATTTTATTAATGGTAGAAAGAATTAATGAATGAGTGTTATAAGATATTAACGGGGAATTTAGAGTGATGTTAGGGGGGGGGGGGTGGGGGAGGGGCCAAATGAGCTTCCACCTTCACGTGGTTGGCCCTGTTAAGTAGAGAATATTAAACTATTCTCGAAACCAAGCGAAGCTCAACAAGGTAACACACTTTTCAATATTTCATTATGTTGCACAGTTAATCTTATTGAATAATGTATATTGAATCTTAATTGCAGGGTCCAATAGAGCCAACACGAACAACAACACCACGAGTTGTTGGGTATAATGAACTCCCATATTGTCTTGTCTTTACACGAATAATATGAGTTGCTTCTAGTGTTGATATCCAAGGTGGGACTGCAAAAGTTATGAATATGCCTCATCCTTGTAAGTTTTTTTATTACAACACCTAATTCTTGAGACTAAACTTTTTGTTCTTGATGTTTTTCACTAGTTGTCATAACCTCTGACTTTGATGCTTGTGCCTTAATAGAAATAGATGTTTCTTGTATGCATACTTGGTCAAGGACTGCATTATGATGCTATAGGGCTACAAACTAAGATTATTTATTGTATTGAGTTGCACATTTGACATGAGTTGCCCTATGACTGCTATGCACATTTATGTATATACACTATTTCTAGTCTGTATATTGATATTAATTTTGAGAAAATATTACAAAAATCAGAGTATTCTCCATAAGAATAGAAAAAAGCTCAGATAAATTTCTGCAACGTTTTCTTACAATTACTTGCGATCATTTTTTTAGGAGTCTTGGTATCCATTTATAATAGTATGGATGCATACATGCTTTGGACCCTTCAAAAGAAAGTTTGTTACAAACAACCGGTCATTTTCAAGAAGCGGTTATAAGTCCTTTTCAGCATCTGCGGCTTCCTCTGCTTATTGTTCTGTTGCAACCTCCTATAACTGCTCCCGAGCATCTTCTTTCTGTCCCATGTACTTATCTTTCCACTCCTGATACACATCATCACTAGGCCAAGAAAAACTAGTAATCTTCTGTTTTATATCTTCTAGCTGCTTCCAAGTGACTCATACATGCCCAATCTCTGTTTCTATGAAACCATAATGAGATTTCACTTTTTCAATTTCCTCAATTGTTTGGACAAATAAGGATGTGTCATCAGTACTAATAATCTGATTGATCCTTAGGGACAAATTGTGGTCCACCTCCTTTAACCAAGTCTTCTCTTCCTTTAGCTGGACAGGACCAATGAAACCTCCTGGAAACATTTCAAATTTATGATTTGAATATTCTTTCCTATAAAGTTGGGCTTTTCTTTTTATACCTGCTCCTTCCACTGAAATAATATTCATCTCTTTTATAAACTCGCATGTGGACCTTAGATTGTCATTCTCTTCTACATCTGCATGGGAAGAACACATGAGCTCTAACTCTTTACCTCTAGGCACCCACTTATTCAGGATTAATTCCAAAATGGCTTCTTCTTCTCTCAATTTGATCAAAATCTCAAGAATCCTCTTCATATTTATATATACATTGGAGGTTTTGACTGAGTCAGCAAACTTCAAGATGGTGGCTTTCACCTTCTCATATTTGTTTGCATATAATGTTTGAGCTTGTTTCAATTTTTCCAACTCATGTTGGACATTTTCAGGTAATTGGGAACTAGAAGGCATAGGAGAAGGGGGATATTCAATGATGGGACTAGTAGGAGGGGGTCTTGCTGGAGAGGAGGCTATCATGAGTGTAGAAGATTCACTGGGATGATATTGACCTGCCAGTTGACTCTGGAGTCTAGCAATTATGCTGTCTCTATTGGCTATTCCTTCTTTAGCATCATTGTAAGCTTTTAAAATAGTCTCCAACTTCAATTGGAGATTAGCCTTTTCTTGTGCCTCTTTCTTTGCCACCGCAACATTGAATTTTGCAGTCTCTAGGACTGTGCTTGCAGCTTCAACTACCCTTGTGTCTTGGACTCTTTTAACTATCATGCCTCCTAAGAGGCTAGAATTTGATGCATCCTTCCTTCTTATGTTTTCATCCTTCTTTAAAGACCACATGAAAAGAGAAACATTATCTTTGCTGAATGTCACTCCTTCCATGGGCTTTGTTTCTTTCGTCACTACATCAAGCACTAAGGCAACAACTATATCCCATTCAGGGAGAATCAACACACCAGCCTTTGCTACCATTTCTCTTCCTTTCTCAGGGGAAATTGCTTTGAACTCCTCCATCATTTCTTACTTAACCTCTTCTTCTACCTGAGTTGTATTTTTAAGAGGTTGTTCACTTTTCCTCTATTCACATCTAGTCTTGAATTGATCAATATTTTGCTTCCATAGAAATTGTATAAAAGCTCCTGATGTGACAAAATTACTGTCAGCTAGGAATTCTTCACTAGCTTGCTTAATAGTAGGGTCCATTTCTTGGCCCTTTAACTCACCACCAGTCAAATCCATTTCAGCATTAGGTGGCTCTTCGGGCATCCCCTCTTGAGTTTCCTCATAGGTATAGGCAATCTCACCGAGACTCCCTAACTGCAATAATTTTCCAGCCATAGTTTGTTCATCTCCAATATGGATAGGAGACTGAGATCGAGAATATTGAGGCTCATCAGTTTCAATTTCCTTTCCCACTCTTTGCTTCTTAGGGGAATCCTAGATGTCAATGACATCTTCAATTTTTCTCTTCCCTTTTGAAGTGGAAGGCTCACCTGTCACTGGCATTATCATAGTGTACTTTGACCTTTTGTGCATTACATAGTCACCACGTGGGATATCTCTAGCAAAGGAAAGCTTAGCCAATACCATCTTAGCCTTATCAGGCTCATTTTGCATTATGGCCTCCCTCTTTTCTTTTAAGGTCTGCATGAGATCTTCAAAAATAAAGAATCAGGAATTTTATTTTCTCCTCAAATGGATGGAAGCTAGAAAGGGGGTCATAGCCAGTGTCAAATTGATGGATAAAATCAAGGGCTTTCTTATATGCCACCTACTTCTCCTTCCTCAGTTCTTGCTCATCTAAGCTGAATTCATTTCTAATCAGATCTTCTGGGAACTGAAATTGATGTGGCCTACCTCTGCACACTGCTCTTTTTCTGAACATGCCATTGAAAAAATCCTCGGGGTCTGCACATCTTGACACTGCAGTAGACAACCTATATGTCTTAAAGAATTCTTCAAAAAATGTCCATCCACCCTTAGTGATCACAAAATGGTGAGCCATGGTAATAGTTGGGAAAATAGTCCCTTTACCTCTATTGGTTAGCTCTACTTCTTGTACTCCCCCAATTTGTCTAAGGACTTTTGCAATCCCTATCTTCAATGGGACCTGATAGGGTAGTAAAAAGGGGGTGCCTCTAAATCCAAACACTCTAAAAATAGTAGACACAGGGTACAAATATATGTCTCCCCAATTGTGAACAATCTTGATATCCTCTGCAAACTTCTTTGGTCTGAGAAACTCCAAAAGAGCCTTAGGAATTCTAGGGTTTTCTCTGCATAGAAGAATCCTAATTTTAGATGTAAAGCATCTATCAAACTTTAAATAACTTGCATCTTCTCTATCCCAAGATAGAACAGTACTCCACAATTGCACTGGCATCTCCTCTTTATCCTTGACCTTAATCAGGTCCATCTCCTTTCCAAAATAATCAGCCCCTTTGAACAGAAACATATGCATTAACATGGAGTACCATCCAAATGGACTATCCACCTTACCATTTTTTATTCCTACTAGCCCTTTATGAATTGCATCAGCAAGGTATGAGGCATAATCAAATGTTATTGCTAGGGAGGGGTTTAGAATTTGTGCAATCATTAACATATAATGGGTTGGCATATTCTTTTCAGCATCCTCTCCAAAAATCTGGCATAATGCCCAATACATACCCTTAGCTCTCAGAGTGAATAGGTTGAGAGAGAATGGTTCCATTGTGTTGGGGCCTACAATTGTTAACCCCCCTATCTTTACAAAGAATTCTTTCAATGGGCCACTTCTAAGATGATCCCTTTGTGTGTTGTAAACCTGGGCTAACGACTCAAAGTCAATAGGTTCTAACAAATTGGAGGACTCACTGAGTTTAAACACTTTCCTGAATTCATCTTCATTTATCTCAATCAAGATTGATCCCTTTATGTTCCTGATGCATCTTACCACAGAGCCATAATTCTGTGCAATCAGGGCTAACAGATCTACATCCATAAAAACACCTGGGACCACAAGCTTTCCTACATCCTGCTCCCATATGCCATTCAAAGGAGCTGGGGAATTCCTCTGCCCAAAACCAACTTTGAAGAGTCCTAAGCTTGACAATCCTATTTCAAGGTCCCTCAACTAATTACCCTTATCATAAAGGCCATCTCCAATTTTTAGACGAGGGTTCTTGGGTACTAGCTCTTTGGCCTGAGCCCCAGCATTGGTGGACATGGTTAATTGCTCTAAAAAATCATCACAGATATTTCGGTCCTGGTAATTCACTTTCCCTATAAATTCTCTTCTGGGTGCCATTCTGGTCAAACAATTATACCACTAGAAGCTAGCTAATTTGCTTTATCATTGCTAATCGGTTTAGTCTTACTTCTATAGTACTTATCAATATGACCTATTTTGTTGCATGCATAACATGTAACATTGTTATTTTAGATTGCTTTAACATATCTGGTGTCATTCCTTGACCTACATTGATTAGAAAATATCCAAACTTTCCACATGCATGGCATTTAACATTCATTATGCATTCTTCTGACTTATGACCATGTTTCTTGCAATTTATGCATTGACCGAGAACAGAATTGTAGTTTTGATATGCTCTATTTCTACATTGTTTAGCCATATGCCCAAATTTATTACAAACAAATCATCTACCATTAAATTTATAAGCATTATATTTCCTTACTGGTTTTCTCAGTTCTAATGAGTTCTCCATACCGATTGTCTGATCTTTATTTACAGTACTGGAGCTTTCACGTTGTATAAATCCAAGTCCTTTAGAATCATCACTCTGCCTTTGTCTTTTCAGTAAGTCATCCAACTGTGCAGCACTGATCCTAAATTTTTCTTTATACTCACTTGTAGTAGTCAGATCATCTCTCAGAGTTATTACTTGTCTTTTCAAGCTCTTGTTCATTATTTTGGGATTGCACCAAATTAGTTTTCAAAATATCATTCTCATGAGCCAATCTATCACATTCTTCAGATTTGTTCTTTAGAGATATAGCAAGATTTTCTTCCTTCTTCTTTCTGTCCTCAATCTATTTTGACATCCTCATAGCTAGGTCTTGCATTTCATTTTGCTTGACTCAGTTTCTGACACTGTTCCTTCAGTGCATTTTCATCATCTCATTTTTACAAAAGTTCTTTTCTCCTACGGTGAGCTGATGATAACCTTTCTTGCAGGACAAAAATAAATTCATTAGAAAAATTCAATTCATCTTGCAATTTTAAGTTCTTCATCCTTTCAGGATCATAATCCTCAAGTGCCATTTCAAGTTGCTTTTCCATAGCCATGTTTAATGATTCTAGTTTCAGGATCTTCCTCGAGCTGTTAAACTTCTTCTAAGGCACCAAGCTCTGATGCCAATTGTTGGGATGGAAGAACACTAAGAGGGGGGAGGTGAATCAGTGTTCTGCCAGTAAGATAAGATTTAAGGATTTTATAACATACACATATAAACTGGTAAATGAAGAAACATATGACTTGAAGCAAATAAACCATCCACATGAATGAACACCATAACACAAAATTTATACTTGGAAAACTTCAAAGAGGAAAAACCATGGTGGGATTTGTGACCCACAATATCAATTCACTGGCCATATGAAAGATATTACATAGAGAGGGGGCTTGCACATGCAGGAAGGCACACTGTTCATCGCAAAAGAGTCTCATTGACTACAATCTTCTGCTGAAGTAAAACAGTAATAATGAACTCACAAAATGCATTTGCAATGCCAAAAAGAGTTCCGGTTATAGCTTTGCTCTGTATCAGTTCATAAACCCTGAACACTTCTACTGATATGTTCTTCCCTCCAAGAATGGTTTACAAACCATCTATAGATCATTGCATGATATAACATTCACATACAATTGATCTACATACATATCCTTTACATTACACAGTTCTACTGCCTTGTCATATATTCTCCTACATCCTCCTCATGATTCATAATAACATAATGACCTAACAAACTGACCTATATACCCTTTACAAACAATATGCCTTATGTCAGCTTACAATACACATGATATACAATGTTGACCTTATACAATAATTACAAAATTATTTTACAAATAAAACTTCCTTGATGTCAGCTTCACTAAAGTGCTGGATGTCGATGTCATTTGTAACCCTAGATATTCCAATGCCGGTATATGACTTCTATTGAATCTTGTTGCCATCAATGAAAACATATGAATCCAATGAGTGTCAATTGCCAACAATATGTTGTGAATGAGCATGATTGTTTTGAGTCCAAGTCCAAACACTTTGTCTTCTATGCTTGTCAAAATTTGAGTCCTACATCATTTTTCAAACAAGTCGAGACATTTTCCAAACAAAGTAATAAACAAGAGCATTCATCAAAAAAGTGCAAAACATTTTTTTTCAAAACATGGCTTTCAAAAACATTGAAAATTTTTGTCTCAACATTTATGTCACTTAGGTCTAGGTCCTTCATAGTCCACTCTTATGTTTTAAGATATAGTCATTGCATTCCATTTAGTCCTTTTCATTGTTAAGTGTCCTCATTTTGAACTTAGCTTTAACACTATTTCCCTAAGGCTTGCATTATCATTTTGCATACCATCCTTAGGTCCTTTCTTAGGTGTCATTTTTTGTACCATCATTAGGTACTTTCTTAGGGATCATTTTGCATACCATCCTTAGGTCCTTTCTTAGGTGTCATTTTGCATACCATCCTTAGGTCATTCCATAGCTTAGGTCATTGTCATATCATATTGTGGGTTTATACCTTAGGTCATTTGTCCTTTTGTATTATAGTGTCCAAAATTAGGTTTTGTCATACTTGAGAATTCAATTCTTGAGAATTGCATACCCTAGGTCATCCTAACTTAGGTTTTGTCATCAACAATAGGTGAGATGTTTTCATTTGTCCTTTTGTAAACTTGTCCTGTTAATGTCTAGAAATCATCTCAATTTCCTAAGGGTTGAATATTTAGGGTTGCATTTTTAAGTTTTGCCAAAATCTTTAAAAAACAACAAAAACATAGGTTGCATTCTTGCCCTAAGCTGTGTTCTCATATCCCAAAGTTGCACTTAGTTACATAACATTATCAAAATCCCAAAATTTCAAAAAGTCCAAAGCCAGGGCATATTTTCATTCCTTAAGGTTACACTTAGTTGCATTTTTATTGTCATTCAAAAAACTCAAAAATCCCAAAAACATGAGTTGCATTTCCATCCTCTTAGGTTGCATTTGTCAATCCCTAAAATATTGCATAGTGACATGCCTATTGAAAAAAGGTCCAAATCCAAGAAATCACACGAGTCAACATATCAAGACATGCCTTTTTCAATGGATGATATTGAGTTGAGACAATCATGGTTCTATACAACCCAACAACAAGGCAACATTGATCAAACTATTTATGATGAACAAGTATCCAACTATGACAACTGGAGGAAAAACTAAATTGAGAAACAAAGATCTTGGAACAAAGAGTGAAAAACATCGAAAAGAATAGATCACAAATGGCCAAAATGTTTCAAAATTTTCTAGGTCCAAATATAAATATTGAGCTAGTTGATGTAAAAGCTCTTATTGAATGATCATACATCCCAACTCTCCTCTCTCAAATAGAGACGATGAAATTTTTTAAGCAAAAACCACATCCCAAATCAAACTTACTTTTATTAAATTCTGTAGACACCCAAAATTGTCCAGTCTAATTAATTATCTAAGCTTAATTCTTCTATTAATTAAATAAATCTTTATTTATTTAATTAATTCATTTATCCTCTTCTATCCTTATTTCTCATTTAAATAAATACATTTATTTATTTAAATTATCCTTTTCCTAAATTAAATAAATATTTTATTTGTTTAATTATCCCACTTCTTCTATTAATTAAATAAATCATTATTTATTTAATTAAGTCATTAACCTTTTCTACCCATGACACATGTCATTCATCTCTTAATTCATACACTACCTACCCCTTTCATTATTTTATTATTTCTTTTACCTACCCTCTAATCATAGCCGACCTCCTTTTACACCTCTCAATCTTATCCCTCCATTTCATATAGTGTCTTCTATATAAGGAGATGCTTCCTTCATTATCAAACCCTAATCATTTTTATGCACTTGACTACACTACGCTTTTGAGCATATGTGATCCTACTTACAACCACATTTTGTTCTTTGTTGATCTCTTGTGCACATAAAATCTGAGAGCAAATACATCAAACAAGATCAATGGAGATAGGAAGAATGGAGATCCAAACCCTATTGGACATGTGATGGTATAATCTTTGTGATTTTGTTTGATTTGTATTGTCTTAGGTAATCTTCATATGTTATGGTGGATCTTTGTTGTTGTTAGGCTAGGGTTTTGTGGTTGAATTCATTTAGCCTTTCAATATCGTTATTATTGTTTTCCAATTTCACCATATACATTTTGGCACGCCCGGTGGGACTCTTGTCCCTTTTTGCATTTAACATCCTTGTTGCAGATTTTCTGTTTTGAAGTTGTAGATCTAACATTTTCGACAACATTTTGATATTTTCGCGTCTGCGCATTTTCGGATCACGTTTTTTGACTTTCTGGCGCGTCTGCGACATCTGGAATCGCATCTGTGTTATCGACAATATTTTATTTTGCAGATTCCAGAAATTGCGTTTGTGTTCCTCAGTCGCGTCTGTGGTGTTTTTAAACGCGTCTGTGTCCAGAAGTCGTGTCTGGGTTCTGTAGCCGCGTCTGTGTCTCATAGAGCTGCATCTGCGTCATGAAGTTGCGTCTGTGTCAAAGGTAATCGTGTCTGTGTGCACCGGTTTCAAATTTTGAGTTATTTGATTTAGTTTTTGGTCTTGCATTTAATGTTTCAGATCTGATTTATTTTGAGCTAACATCTTCAGATCTAGCTAACGAAATTGGTGGAGCTTGTCTTGAAAGCAAAATTGTTTGGTTGAAGGCCCCTATTTTCACAAAGTCTTTTGGATTTAAAATTTACCTAACTTGTGTGCTTGCAGGAAGGGGTGATTATTTGAAACAATCCAAACTACTAATAAATCTTTGTTCCAGGTCCTTGGCAAGGGTTTTTGGATTTTTATTGTGTGCCTTGTTTTCGTAGACTAGCAAACACTTCAATTGGTGCACTAAAATTGAATCATTGTCTTTTGTGTCTTGAACAATAGGCTCTTTTTGTTTAATCTTTAGAGGGTCTGTCTTTCCGTGTGGTCATTAGGACTACTAGTGAGAAGAGAATGACCCAAGTGGTAGCGAGGAAAACCCACCTCTTCCAAACCACTATAAACAACTGTATTCATGGTGAAAACTATGGATAACGTGTGCTGATTAGTTCATACCGACACTATGTCTCCCCATAAACCCATTTGATCAAATTTATTTGATTAGTTGTAGGGTGTAACCCCTACCGGCTGGGAGCCTTCTGTATTTACAGAGCTGAAAGTGCCACATGTATGGCCACACAAGCGGATGCCCTTACTAGCACCTTTTTGTTTTAGAAGCCCAAATCCTTCTAGTTGTTGAGGCAGGAGGTTGGACCTCTGGTAGCGGCCCACACACATACGGTTCTTAGTAGAGATACAAAGTTCACCACGGGGAGTTTTCATGGGGACTGATGCTTGGCTGACCTGAGAAGTGAGTGTCGAGGGTGGAGCCAGTGAGGTCAAGCATCTAAGTATCCGCTCTGAATAGCGTAGCCTCGGGGGTAAAACCCCATGTGGGATCAACAACTATTGTCTTGGCCAGCCATAAGAATTGTGCTTGACTTATTTTAAACATTCAAATATTCAAGATCAAACAGGAAAACTTTGTGTCTTTTGTGTCTTCAAGTGTATGCAAAAATATTTTTACATCAAACAACACACTTTTTTTGAGTCATTTTGGAGTCTAGACACTTACAAACAGTGGGTCTTCATCATCACTGTGTCCTCTTGTCACAAAAAATAGTCAAACAGTCAGATTTGGTCACAACACAACGACTTCACAGATTGGAAAAAATTGCACAAATTTTGCAGAAACGCGTCTGTGTCTGACATAATAGCGTCTGTGTTGTATAACCGCGTCTGTGAAGGGCAGAAACGCGTCTGTGTTTCTAGAATTAACAGTGCACTTTGCAAAAATCTCAGAAGCGTGTCTGTGTTAAACAGAACCACGTCTGAGTCAGGAAATAGCGTCTGTGAAGTATACAAGTGCGTCTGTGATCAGAATTGAAAAAAAAAAAACTGTTACAGTCCAGCAAACAAACACAGTCAGTTTCGGAATTCTTGAGCTTCCTAGGTCATTTCTCCAGGTTTCATTTAGCATTCAACCTGTCTTTGGGTCTCACATAGTCCATCATTGCTTCACATCTCACATTACATTCACATTTGTCTAAACTTGAGTCAAAAGGTCACTTGCTTGTCCTCACTATACTTTGTCAACATACTACATACAACAACACTTTGCTAAGTGGTCTCTCATCAAGGTCTATCACCTTTGGGTCTCATTTGGTCTTACTTAGAGTCAAGGTCAACTTACCTCATCAAGAGAAACTATCCTCTCTTTGGAAGTCACACCTACTCTACTACATACATACTTGGTCTTACACTTTGGACATTGCAAGTACACCTCAGATTCATTTACATTCCATCCAACTCTTGGTCTTCCATACTTTTTCCATTTTCATCTAGTCTCACACATCTTGGTCAATACCTAGTTCATGGTTGAAACCCGTCTTCAAAAATCTAGGAGAGAAACTAAAGAGGCTCAAGAGTCCGCAAACATGATTTCTTATGAGTATGACAATGATATCTTTTTCAATTCTGATCATACTACATTACCTAACATGGATGCCTATAGAAACATTCCAAATGTTGAGAACATGGACACTACAAACAACAATGATACACATAATGAAAATATGGACAACTTTTCCGTACATTTGGAAGATGTGGAAGAATCCATTATGAATCCCCATTTCAATCAATTGGTTGAGGAAATAATGAGGAGGGATAGACAATACTTCTTACAAATGATGGCACAAAGTGGAGCCAAGATACCTCATGATTTTGACATGTCTCAAATAATGGAAAATCGACCGGTGCAACAAACTCACTCCAACATGGATGAAAGAAGGCCTAATAGTGGAGGCAATAGAGGACCACATATGGTGCCTGAATCACCATCATCTTTGTTTCAAAAACTAGAGGTCCCACATACACATGGTCAAGTATATGATACTCACCTTTGTAGACCATTATGGAAGTCTTATGCAGAAAGATATGCTCAATCACATACCAATGCTAAGGATCAACCACCAAAGCAATTGGATATTCAAAGGCATGCTCAAAATTTGGACACAAGGAAACCCCGTGTCAAATTTAGGGGCAACACATTAGAACATGACATGCCTGTAGAATATGGTATACATGCACAAAATAGATATGGTGTTCCTCAACATGAATCTATACCAAGTGGTCCATATCATCCATATATGCAACATGCTCCTCCTCTAATTGGTGCCTCAAGCATGGGGTATGGTCCAAGAAGTCGATCTCCACCTAAGAGCAATTTGGAGCAACAAATCAGGGACTTACAAAAGAAAATGGAGGACATAAATACACCAAAGCCAACATACACAATGAGAGACATATGTCCCTATCCATTTGACAAAAGCATTCCAATGCCTCCATTTCCTACACACTTTGTGATGCCTAATTTTGATAAGTATAGAGGAAAAGGGGATCCTAAGGCACACATAAGACAGTTTTTCACAGCTTGCATTCAGGTAGCAGCAGAAGAGACATATTTGATGAGATTATTCCCACAAAGCCTAGGTGATCAAGCTATGGAATGGTTCTCCCAACTCCCACCTGGTATTAAGTCATGGGGTGACTTAGCAGAGGCATTTATTCAACATTTCTCCTACTATATAGAGACAGACATATCAGTCACTACTCTGTGCAACACCAAGCAAAAAGAGGGAGAGTCTTTTGCATCATTTTTACAAAGATGGAGGAATCTAGCTAGCAGATGCTCTTGTGAAATTCCACAAAAACAAATGGTAGAAATATTCACCCAGAATGTTAACAAAGACATTGGCTATGATCTAAGGAAAGCTTGTTTGTCCACCTTCAAGGACGTCATTGAAAAAGGCTTAGCAACAGAGAAGGTCCTAATTGAACAAGGAGTCATTAAGATATTCAAGGAAAATAAAGATGACTTTAAAGGAAAAGACAAGCCAAGATTTTGGAATAAAAACAAGAACACAGTCAATGATGGTGTTGTTGATGCCAACACAGTGCGACCCAAATTCATCTTTTCGGGATCAAGTTCTACAAACAATCAAGTGAATACTCAAACAACTTCCAGATCATGAAGGAAGTACACCCCATTGGGAGAACCACTTGAGTCAGTTTTCAAGAAACTAGTGGCAAACAAAGTAATCACTATTCCAGATTTTCCTCCATATGAGCCAAAGGTTAAACCAAACTGGTGGAATGATGATGAATATTGTGAATTTCACAAGAGCAAGGGTCATAAGACAGGAAATTGTCATCAACTGAAGAACATCATACGAGATCTCATTGATAGAGGTGACATTGAGATTGAAGGGCACTCATCCAATCAAGAACATGAGATGTTTAAGGAACCATTCCCAAAGCATGACAAGGGAAAAGCTAAAGCCACAGATGATCAAACCAACTATACCAGAGCAACCTATAACTATGATTCAACCATCAATCACATCTCAATGGACAATTACGTCTCTACCATTATCATCAAGGACAAAAACCCTAAGAATTCTACCTAGAGACCCAAGATTGTCTTAAAAGGCATTGAATCTTCTTTCGAACCTACCTCTGAATGTCATGTTACAACCTGTCGAGGTAAAATCACTTTGCAAGGTGCTCCAGCCAAGAACACCGCTTCCTCATCAACCAAACCTGAGTATGACCTTGTAGAACAATTAGGGAAGACACCCACACTCATCTCCATTCTTGAGCTCCTATGCATATCCCCCGCACATAAATCCATTCTTGATAAAATCTTGAGAGACACCACCATTCCTACTGATCTGAATGTGGACCAGTTTCAAGCCATGGTGGGATACCTTTCCATTCCACACTCCCTTACATTCACAGAAGCCGATGATGCCTCCGTAAGTCAGCCACATAATGCACCATTACACATTGAAACCTTCATACACAAACATAGAATCAAATGAGTCTTGATAGATGGAGAAGCAGGTCTAAACATTTGTACATTGAGCACTATTAAACAATTGGGATATTCCAACAGAGCTGTGAATTCTACAAACAAAATTACTATCAAAGCATATGATGATGAAGAGCGTTCATCCAAAGGCATAGTCACCTTACCTCTCAAAGTTGGACCGGTTACAAAGGATGTGGTTTGTCAAGTCCTTGATCTAGAGCTCACATACAACATATTGCTAGGACGTCCATGGATTCATGAGATGAATGCAGTACCATCTACATATCATCGATGTATCAAGTTCCCTCACAATGGAGTTGAAGTGACCATCAAAGCTGACCCAAATCCATTCATATATTGCAACAATCTACGACCTAGATTAGAAATAATAATTCCAGTTAATAGAGAATCTATTCCTTCATCAGCATATGTGGATCCAGAATCATTGAAAGCTTCTACATCCAAACAAGCAGAGCTCAAAGACAAGTTCAAGTTTAAAGACATGAGATGTGGTGAGTATATCTTTCATGTTGATCAACTCCCACTATCTCCTAAGGTATTCAGTCGACAAGAACAATCTACAAACAATTTTCAAGGAATTGGGTGTGAACCACCTAGTGTTGTGGCTACTAAGTCTGAATGCAAAACTCCTCTAGTGGTGCAAGCATCTCTTGATATCAATAGTCGTAAGAGTGGTTCCAACGAAGAATCTATTGAGTGTATCACCAACCCTCTTGAGAACTCAGATAGCTTTACCATTTCATCCACTCATTCCATTTCCACTCCACTCCTAGACTTGGATCAACAAGAATTACAAAAGCCCTCACTTATTAGGGATCAAAAATCAAGATTTGAAAAGAAAAATCTAAAAGTCAATAATAAAGAAAAGTCCTTTAGTCCAAATCAAAATCAAAAGCTACTGGACTCCACAAAAATCAAAGTCAAGGATAAAAATTCTATGAAATAAAAAGAGTAAGAGTTGATCTCCCCTAATATCAAAATAACTGGGGGCAAAAGTTCTAAAATTTCAAGCCAAAAAGCATACTTGTTGATCCTAAGTCTCCATCATGCTATCCTAATTTCACTTCTTTTCACAATCATAAGCCTTCATCACTCATCCACTTGTTCCACACATCCTTTCCCTTCTAGCGATATATCATGGACCTTTAATGGAGCTTCCTCGAGGGACTTTGTTATCAAGGATGCCCAAACTTCTTCTGGTGACACGTATATGGGCCCGTGTAGTCCACACACTAGTAATTCTATCTCAATTCTTTTATCAAGGAAGACAGACACTCAAGCTACACATCATTCAGTCAAGGAACAATGCAACTACAATCATAAAGTCAAGCCTCGCACATTTGAGGTAGGGGACTTAGTTCTCAGAGAAAACCTCAAAAATCAGCAAGACAGAGAGAAGAAGGGCAAGTTCGAACCTAATTGGCTTGGTCCTTACATCATTACAGTAGCATATGGATCTGGGGCATATCAGCTCTCAACTACAGAAGGTGAACCTTTGGAGGATCCTATCAACAGCATGCACCTTCGCAGGTTTTACACATAGCTCTTTAGAGTATCCTAATTCAAAAATACAAAAAAAATCAAAAAAATTCAAAAATACAAATAAAATTATAAAACAAAAAAAATTGTTACCTGGTGAAAACTTGGCAAACAGGCACCTTGTGACACAAAATAAAAATAATAAAGAAAAACATTTCGTCCAACGGTGAAAACCACTTTGGTGGTGCCCTGGGCAAGTACCATGGTGAAAACTGGGTCATTAGCGCCATGCGTAGAGACATTGCTCCTCCCTCCTTCAGGATTCACTTTCATCACTTCACTTTGCACACACTCACAACCTATTATTCATAACAAACTTACCCATTCCCATCATGGCTTGTTATTGATCTACCTAAGATTGGTTAGCCATTCATAATAAACCTCCCTTTTCACCTCCCTTTCCATCCATAATAAATCAGATCCTATCTGTGGCTAAGGCAAATCCTACGTCTACTGATGGGTGTGGAACTAAGAACATCACATGTTTCGAGGAGTACAGTTTCTTCCAGCTTCCTTCAGTCTATCCGTGCACAATTCGCAATAAAGCAAGACTTGCATCGCCGATCCGTAATAAAGTTTTGTATTCTCCGCAATAAAGTATCAGTTTCATGGATTTGGTCAGTTTCAGATGAGACACAACAGCAACAATGTGCTTCAACAAATCAAATCTTTCAATAGACTTAGACAACATTATGGTTCAGTGCTATCTATCCATTTTGTGAAAGTAAACATTGTGACCACAATCAAATAGACTTATACAAGTGACAAGAGACACTAAACTTGAGGACTATAGTGGATGTTGGTGTCGAGTCTTGGTTTTCTTTTGATTTTATCTTTTGGTGACATATCCTTTAGGTTTTCCAGGATGTCTCTGACTAGAGATTTTATCTCCAGGATGTCTTTGACTAGAAAGGAAAGGATGGGGTATCGTCCCCTATTTGTATTTGTTGTCTGTGGATTGTCTCTTAGTAATTCTATGACTTGTCCAAGGATATGAGGACACTGTGAGTTTAGTATGAACTGGGGCATTCCTTGTTTGTGACTATCTTATCTCCATGCAAACAGGTACATTGACTTTCTGGGTCAAACATATGCCTCGATTGTCACAACCTACTTGCCATAATAAAGCTCAATGATGATAATGCACAAGAAGCTCTTTCACTTTCATATCTTCTATCTTTCATCCCCCTTTCTTGATTGACCTCCATTGTCCTTCTCGAGTCCGCATAGCCTGCTATCACATGACTGAGTATAATGACACAACAAAAACATTTGCATTTCATATAGTTGCACCTGCATTACCACATATAAGCATTTCATACATACATATAGATATCACAATTGCATCACATTCTGCACACAACACTTGTTAGCACAATTTACATTTGCATTATCATATTCATCTGCATTACATACATTCACATTTGTATCATGCATACACATATAAAACATAAAAGAACAAAAAAATATATTGCATTGCATCATATACATATTTACATCCATATCATAAGCATCACATAGAAACATACATCATGAAACATCTCATCACATAGGTACACGTGCATATAGCTACCGCAAAAGATGAATCATCTCATATATATATAAAGTGTCATGATACAATGATGTCAAAATCATATGGCTACAATCACCCGAAGGTGTCTACATCATCATACAAAAATGATACAATACTGATACATAGGGAGCCCTCTACGGCTATGATGAACTCCCTCCCTCAAAGCCGCCTGGCCTCGATGGAATCTGAGCCCCCAAAGGACCCGCCCCAGGATCATCCCTCCTGTCCCCTCTATCTGGTGGTGGTGGAGGACCCATAACCCCACCACTAGATGCTTGTCTCCTCTGGCTCCCTCCCGTAGCTGTCGCTGTCTGCGATGGTCTATGGAAGCTCCTTGCCCACTGATCAGCTGATACCACACCATAATAGAGATTCCACCAGTAACCGATCTCCTCCCCTGCCCGCAGAACATAGGCATATCCAGCCCCTGTGTCCTCTGCCGCTTGCCTCCCAGCCTTCAGTGCTGTCTCAGCCTCTGTGTAGCACTGAATGGCCCGATCCCACTCCCGCTCAGTATCTCTGAGCCTCCTCCTGAGCCTATCCCTCTCCCTCTCTAGGTCTTGGATCTCATCTGCCTGTCCCTGGCAGATCTCCCTCAGCTTTGTCAGCTCATCCTCCTCTGCCTCAGCCCCCTGTGGATCTACCTGTGGCTCTCCCTATGTGGGTGCCTGCTCCTTTGCCTATACCTGTACTAGCGCCTGTACTGGTGCTTGTCCTTGTACCTGTCCCTGTACCTGCACCTGTCTAGGACCCTATGCTACTGGCACCTGTAGTGGTAATCCACCGTGACCCCTCACCACCCAAGCCTACCTGTCCTCTCCACCCTCCCTCCGCAGTGCCACCCTCCTCTCTCCAACTTCCCCCCTCCTCCTCCATCAGCCTCTACCCCCATCATCTCCATCATCATCACCATCCCCACCACCATCTCCATCTAGTAGCTCTCTTAGATCCGTCAGGCGTGGGAATGGATGCTCGGCCCAGTATGCTATGTACTCGGCATCCATGTCGGCATCCTCAATCGCTGGCCACATATCCCAGGGTAGGGGTATCATCTCCACTAGCTGTGTAACAACCTGATCATATGATAATAAGGGCCCAAACTGCACCTCATCCCTGACAGTCTGTACATACATGCCTGAACCCCGTGGCATCTGCTGAATCCTACCGAACTGCTTGCCCACCCTATCCACTAGCTACCTCTCCAGTACATAGGGCGTCCGCCCAATCAGATACCTTATCCGAAAGGTGTAGGGCAGCTCTACCGCATCATCCTCCCACTGCTCACATCCCAGGTATGGCTTCCATATGACCACATCAATGTCATCAATCACCCGCCGCCAATGCTCTAACCTGCCAATCCGTGGCTGCGAAGTAATCATGTCGTACAAGTGTACGAAACTGTGTCCATGACCTCTGCCCCTTAAATGTATCGGTCTCGTCATTGCCAGATGCTCATAGGCCCACACCTATAACAATGTGACTCCGTAGCCCAATCCCACTGACCTGTGGTACACAAACTGATGCAGCTCGTAATACAGGTGTGCCAGCACACATGGTCCTCAGGCATATCTGGTGTGTTGTGTCACCAGTGTCTCCAATGCACCTCCCCAGCCCACAACCAACCCTCGTGTCACTCTATCAGGACACAAGAACCCACTGATCGCTCCTCCTATCACTGCTGGCAGCGCTAATCCTGTAGCAGTCATGGTGTCCCAAGCCACATGTCTTGCCCTCATCTCCAGTCCTAGGTCCTGGAACACTCATCTTAGGGCCTCCCTATCTCTGTCTCGATCATATGGAATCAGCGCCCTATCGATCGGTATTCGTAAAATCCTGTATACATCCTCCAGGGTGACTGCCATCTCACCCATCGGCAAATGGAACGTATAAGTCTCAGAGTGCCATCTCTCCGCCAGTGCAGTCAGCAATCTCATGTTTGCCCGAAACTCAGGCACATATAGAATATGTCTCAGACCCATAGCCTCAATCACTGCTCATTCCTCGAAGGTCAATTCAGGTTGCAATCTTCGTGTCGATGCGAATCTCTCCCGTGACTCCAACATAGGCAAATACTCCTACAGTCAAGCAAATCAATCATGTCAGTCATAGTGGCATTCACTGTTCATCACAAAATGCTACTTTTTATCTAAGTGCATATGGTATTCTATCCTAGTGACACTCACTGTTCATCACAAAGTGTTGCTTCTATCCTAGTGGTACTCCCTGTTCATCACAAAGTACTACGTGTTTGGCACTCACTGTTCATCACAAAGTGCTGCTCACATTTGCACTTACTGTTCATCACAAATTGCTGCTCATATTTTAGTACTCCCTGTTCATCACAAAGTGCTGCTCATATTTTAGTACTCCCTGTTCATCACAAAGTACTATATCTTGGTACTCACTGATCATCACAAAGTGCCTTGATCTATTCTAGTCTTCCCTAGAGGACCTGCTTGAGTGTATCCTCTCAGCAGCTTATCCAATCGACAGCGTATGTTCATCACAGAACTGTTGATTTGACCTAGAAGACACAAATTCACATTTTTTGACACAAATGCGCTTTCCTGACATAAACACGCTTGAAGACTACATAAATGTGCCTATTTTACACAGACATGCCTATGCTCTGCACAGACGCGCCTGGGCGACACAGACGTGCCTTCTTGGCATAGACATGCCTACACATCACAAACGCGGCCGCATTCGGCACAGACACGTTTTCCATCACAGATGTGCCTGGCACAAACACAGACATGCCTAGCGAGCATAGACGCGCCTGGACATTTTTGACATTTTTTTGGACCCTATTCTAAGCACATTTATTACCCTATCTAGCATGCATTAATGACAACAATAAATGCAACAAAGTACGAGGAGGTTTTGCGGTACTTACCGGCTCTCCTGCCTCTGTTGGCCTCTGGAATCGACGAACGCGATCGAATCTGTGAACAAAGGCCATCGTTGTTGACTGTTGCTACTCTATTCTCGCTCTGCACTCTGCTCTTGTGGATGTATGGATGACAATGAGGATGTATTTTCCCCCGTGGTCTATCTTATAGACTACCCTAGCCCTCGTTTCCCGAGTCAGTCTTCATTATCCCGTGACTCTGTCACTCTATCCTATCTTGTCATTCCTTTCTCACCTTTCTTTCTTATCGAGAGATTGTCTGCGATCTTTTCAGACATTTTCATCCAATCTCTCGAGGGGGCATATCATTCCCATCTTGGGGCAACTCTGTATCAGTTCATCTTATCTTCTTTGAAACAACGCGACAAGCCGCATTGTCTCAAAGAGGGGCAAAATGTAGACACCCAAAATTGTCCAGTCTAATTAAATAAATATTATATTTATTTAATTATCTAAGCTTAATTATTCTATTAATTAAATAAATCTTTATTTATTTAATTAATTCATTTATCCTCTTCTAGCCTTATTTCTCATTTAAATAAATACATTTATTTATTTAAATTATCATTTTCCTAAATTAAATAAATATTTTATTTATTTAATTATCCCACTTCTTCTATTAATTAAATAAATCTTTATTTATTTAATTAAGTCATTAACCTTTTTTACCCATGACACATGTCATTCATCTCTTAATTCATACACTACCTACCCCTTTCATTATTTTATTATTTCTTTTACCTACCCTCTAGTCATAGTCGACCTTTTACACCTCTCAATCTTATCCCTCCATTTCATATAGTGTCTTCTATATAAGGAGATGCTTCCTTCATTATCAAACCCTAATCATTTTTATGCACTTGACTACACTATGCTTTTGAGCATATGTGATCCTACTTACAACCACATTTCGTTCTTTGTTGAGCTCTTGTGCACATAAAATCTGAGAGCAAATACATCAAACAAGATCAATGGAGATAGGAAGAATGGAGATCCAAACCCTATTGGACATGTGATGGTATAATCTTTGTTATTTCGTTTGATTTGCATTGTCTTAGGTAATCTTCATATGTTATGGTGGATCTTTGTTGTTGTTAGGCTAGGGTTTTGTGGTTGAATTCATTTAGCCTTTCAATGTCGTTATTATTGTTATCCAATTTCACCATATACACTACCTTAATTGCATCAGCAGTGATCTTGTAAGGTTGGTCTATCCACATGAATTTAGCGTGGATCCTACTCAGCACATATCTTACCCACTCCTTCTCATCAAAAGTCAGAAAGTTCACAAATTGGGTGAAACCCTTTTTCTTCAGTTGTGCAAATTTTGGCTTAGGATTGTCGATGTCATCCATGATTTTGTCAGTATACAGGTCCAAGATGTCTTCTGAGCCAGTTTCTTCAATTTTGCAGTGAATATAAGCTCGAACATCATCGACATGCAAGACTTTGTGTGGAACGAAGGAAAATGCTCCAACCGGATCATCTTCCATGGACTTGTAAGGATGTTTCTTAAATACAAGATGGGTCTTGTCCTTAACCTCAACCACAAGTGGAGTAGCAATGGAAGATGCAGATGCCATTTTAAAATCTCAGAAAATCAGACTCAGAAAAATGTCCTTCAAGAAATACCTTAACTAACTGTTGGATATCCTAGATCGCTTCGTCGGATTGCTTTTAGCTCTTTGATTGCCTAGAAACATTGATCACCTTGTTCTTCAACTTGAAAACACTATTCACAAAGTGAAGAATGATTCTCATAATTGCCTTTTTAGCTTTGCAAACACTAATTTCACTTTGAAATAAATGCACCTCAAATATTTAACCGGATGCCCTGTACTGCTACTGGATGCCAAAATTAGCCATCAGAGTTTCAAATATCAACTGTCATCTATAATCCATTCACTACGGATCTCATTAAGGGGAATTGCAAGATTTGCATTGATTTGCCTCCCCCTAAGGCCAAAATCCCTAGTTACTGGATGAAGATTATACACCGGATTCAGGTACAAATCCATTATCTACCTTAGATTCATCCTTCTTTACCCACATCTTCTTATGTTGATCTCTGATTTCATCAACTTTTGCCTTTCCCTTTTCATTTGATTTGTTCTTGTCAACCAGAGCATTATTTTTGCTTCTACATAATTTTGCAATATGACCGGTTTTGTTGCGTGCTCTACAAACAACATTATTCCTCATAGGTTTGAAGTTCATCTAGTTTTTTTTTGTCTTGCACTGATTAGAGATATGTCCAAACATTCTACAGGAATAGCATCTTTTGTTCTAAAAGTTATTTATTACTGCGCTACACATATTTGAATTGTGTCCAAAATTATTTCATATAAAACACTAATCAGTAAAGGTAGAAACATTATTCATATTGTTCATCATATTGTTATTGTTCATCATTCCATTATTCATCCTACTTCTGCAATGACTTGCCATATGACCAAATTTATTGCAAGTAAAATATCTACCATTGAATTTATGAGCATTAGGTTGTCTTACCAGAGGATTCTTGCTCTTCTTTTGATCAGGTTTAGCATTGCCTTGTTCAGATCTGGAGGATTTGCCTTTCTCAAATCTTAGGCCCTGCATATCCTTTCCATGTCTTTGACTTTCTAGCATCTCATCAAGTCTTGTTGAGCTAGCTTTAGATTTGTCTTTGTATTCATTGGCAGTAGCAAGTTCATCCCTCAAGGTAACAACCTATCTTTCAAGTTCTTGACCATTATTCCTTGATTGTGTCAATTCAAGCTTCAACTGATCATTCTCATAGGTAAGCATGAAGCATTCATCAACTCTTCCTTCAATGATTGTCCCAGATTCTCTTCATTCTTCTTTCGGTCCTCAATATCCTTAGTCAGTCTCATCACAATGGATTGCATCTCATTCTTCAAAGCAACATTCTCTCTCTCAATCTTGTTAACCTCATCAACTTTCTCCAGGTATTCCATGATCTGATCTTCTTTCTCCTTCAACTTATTCATTAATTCCTTCCTCTTTTCTCTGCAGATACTTGCTTGATCCTTCAGCTCACTAACAAATTTGTCAGCAGCATTCAAATTCTTCTTCAAGGTACAGACTTCACTTCTAGCTACATCAAGATCCTCAAGTGCCACATTGAGTTGTCTCTAGAAACTGGAAACCATTGAATCAATCTCCCTAATCTTCCTCAAGCGGTTAAGCTTCCTCAAAGCAACTAGGCTCTATTACCAATCATTAGAATCAAAGATCACTAAGGGGGGGGTGAACCAGTGATCTACTAGAAATTGAAACAACAAATTTGTTCTTTATCCATGGGTTAACAATGCATAATAGATAAGAACATAAACATGCAACAATAAATACACAAATCCACAACACCGGAATTTTTTCGTGGAAACCCGGAAAGGGAAAAACCATGGTGAGGCTGGAACCCACAATATTCATATACTATGGCCAGGAGTACATAAATATTACATAGATGGTAATGCATTTACATTCAGGCTCACTGCTCAAATTAAGTTATCTGGAGGGCTACAACCCTCAAGGAAGTCTCACTGACTTACAATTTGTTTACAATGTGTAAATACAATGAAATGAACTCTTAATTAGCATCTGACTATGTAAAGATGAGTTTTGGTTAGGCTCTGAATCTCTAACTGTCTCTGCTTTGCTAAATATTTTGTCTCTGTCTCAATCAGGTACCGGTTGGTCTGAAAGAAAAATGTGCATGTGAAACTGTGCTTAGCCGCACCAAAATGGATCACCATACACACCACACTCTAAAAATCAATTGCCAAAATGATCTTATATATCCGGTCTTACCACAAAAACAATCTCCTTCAAGTCGGCTTCAATAAGTGTAACGTGCAGATCAAGTCGGCTTCAATCTCAAACAAAACCTAGCACCGGACAAAAACATTATAACCACATGCTTCCTAAAGGTCTTTTGTATCATTAAGATCACAAAAACAATCACCAAAAACACTGTAATCACCAGAGATTATTCTGGATCAAAACATTACTGAAATACCATGTTTTGCCATGTTTCACCGGTTAACTGTCTACCAGTTACCTCCATCTTTCGAATAAGTTGAATCATGATTGCCGCATCCAACAACCAAGAAGATTTGCCATCAATGACAACCCTAAATAAAAAATCAACCATCGTAAGTCTTCTAAAATCACCGGATAAGTGTCAATTGCCAACAAATGGGTTGGTTGAAAGCAATGTTGTGTAACAATTTGTACAATAGAAGAATATAATAGTAAATATTCTAAAGATAATTGATAATAATATGCCACTTTGAGGGGGATGCCTTGAATATTTTAGTTAGAAATCAATGTTCAACATGGTGATAACAACTAACATATACTTCCTATATATAACATACTTATTCCTTGGATGCCACCTATGTCAACTTAAGTATAACTCTTAAGTTGACCTAAATACCTATACATGATTATAAAAATGATTATGTAACTTATTTGAGAGTTAAGGAGCCACAAGTAGATTATATGACAAGTAATAACCAATTTTTGAGATAAGGATGACATGACAGAGGGATGGCTACAAGTAGGAGATGGAGGGTTAAGGGAGAGGGGATATGAAGATATGTAGGTAGTTGGAAGGTTGTTTGGAGGCATAAAGAATGTAGAGAGATAAAGCTCATGGGTGGCTAAGATGGATAGATTAAAGGGGATAACAGATGGAATTCAAAGGAATATGTGTAGTGCCCCACCTCAATTGGGGAAGGCCCTAATTTACAATGATGATATTACATATAGATATTAGTAGGGTCACCTTCCATCTAGAAGTTTGGGTTTGAATCCCATCTAATTTGAATCATAGAGTGAACACGACTCCTTGGGTGGTAGGTGTAAACACCAACCGAGGATAATTCTATGCACGTCTCCAAGTTAGGCTATCGTTTGTGAAAAGATGATCTAGACATTTTGTCAGTTAAGGCATTAGGAACCTCTTGTGATGGAGGGAAGGATGAATGCCAAATATGAAACATTGAAATATTTACCCTAACAACCGGGAACCGAAGGAAGGATGGAAAGATGGCCTAAGGAAGGACAAATGACAAGACCAAATGTCCCTCAGAGACTCACATTTTGATTCATGCTTTGATAGACCTATTTAGACATATGGATGATGATTTGATGCTACTCATGACTTTATTTCTATGATACTGATATTGTTGGATGCTTATATGGACATATGATATTTGAGGATTCATATGATGGATGATACATTCTACATTATTTGATGGATGGATTTATACTGATGGATTATGTGCATTTGACATTTCTATGTGGAACATATGAGTTATGATGGTTCTAACCCCTGATTGGTAATTATCATTTTATTTGATGTATTGATGTGATTGATGAATAATTATGAACAACAGAAACCCCAACCAATACTGAGATGGGGGGGTGAAACAGTACAGACGAAAACTTTCTTCACAACTTATCCAGTTAAAGCAATACCAACTGGTTGTCACCATTACTGAACTTAACCATGGCAATATCGGTTAAACACAAAAAGACATCAGACACCATAAATTGATAAGTCTAAACACTTCAAATATGATCAATACTTGACATCAACTTCACCCATAAACATATACATGTGGTATACTAGTAATATAATAACCCATTAACTCTGCATGCATAATCTTTCAACCAAATAATTCATAAACATCACATGAAAAATGCATAACACACAACACACAAATTTTTTACGTGGAAACCCAAATAGGAAAAACCACAGTGGGGATGAATACCCACAAGCTTGTTTTGAACTCTTTTGAAGCTCTCCCTATTAAGAGCCTAGTCCGGTTAAAGACTTTACAATAAGGTTATGTTAGGAACCGATCCTGTTAGAGATCACCTGGTTAAGGGATGGCTAAATACCATGTTAAAGGTTGAAACCCTATTAGAGGTTACCTCGCTAGAGGATTTGAAGAACTCAATGATCTTGAGTCACCTAGTTAGAGGTTTTACAATAAGCCTGTTAAAGCTACCCGGTAAAGGGATTTTCCAACTGTTGAAATGGTTAGAAGACAACAGGTAAAACTTCTGATCTGATAACAGCACTACATGCCAAGGCAGATCCTTTTCATTTCCTCTACTCTGCAATCACACTTTGCAGTTTTCCAATCATTGGTCTGGCAAGTATCTCATCACTTGAATACACACACAACATTTGCCAACAACTTTACAATAAAAAACATCATCAACCTTATAGACAATAGATAGGTCAGTAGCATAAACCCTAAACCCTAAGCATCTTAGGTTTACAACACAGGCGGTCCAACCCTGACCGTCTAAACACATTGCATAGAGTATTACAATCTCAAATAGATCACAAGACAATCTGCATCGTTCATTCTTCACCGCACATGGAAATCAGTAATCCATCACGCTCTCTTCACATACCGCTAATAAGAATGATCATTCCCGAGGTAGACTTCAAAACATAATCGATCTTCTTATGCAAGATCCTCAAGAAAATCCTTCACGCGCACAAAGGTGACGTGGCACCTTGATCTCATTCATATCTCTTAGCTAACTCATCACAGAGTATCATTGGTTGCATCGTACAAGCGAGATTGCCAAACCGGAAACCCTAAAGCTGAGACTACCAACCGATAGTCATACTTAGTGAAACCCTGACACCGGTTCACTGTATCTCCTCATACCTCTTCATACTGGTTCACTTGAACTTTATTGACATCAATGACAACATACATTATCATCATATCAACATACCAGTTCATCAAATGCCAATGATATCCAACAATCTTCCCCTTTGGCATTGATGACAATACTCAGTGTAGGATTGCAACTGAAAACATCATAGACCAGTGTATCTTCAACATCAGATATCTTCTCCCCCTTTGACAACAATGCCAAAGTGGAGGCACAAGCTTCAAAATCTACTATGTTGCTCCCCCTAAGGAGTAGCATCCTTCAACACATCAATCCTGAAAGATTTGACATGTAGTACTTGATTGATGCGGAGCACACATCTTTAATTGATTTCATAAAGGGGCAAAACCCCTAATTCACCTCTCAAATAGGTAAATGTAGTCTTCGGTAAGGGCTTAGTGAATATATCTGCTAGCTGCTCCTTACTGGAAACATGTTGTAGTACAACCTCCTTATTCTGAACTTTCTCTCTCAAGAAGTGATATTTAAGCTCAATGTGCTTAGTTCTAGCATGCAATACCAGATTCTTGGAAATATTTAAGGCACTTGTGTTATCACAAAATATATTCACCGGTTCAGATACAGGTACCTTGAAACCTTCCAATACATGCTTCATCCAAATTGCTTGAGTGCAGTTCATAAATGCTACCACATATTCTGATTCAGTTGTATATTGGGAAATACATCTCTTCTTCTTACTTGTCCATGATACTAATCTTCCACCGAGAAAGAACGCTCCACCGGTTGTGCTCTTTCGGTCGTCCACATGACCTGCCCAATTGGCATCGATATATACCTTGAGATTATAATCACCATTATATGGATATCACAATCCATAATCAACTATTCCTTTTAGATATCTACGAATCCTTTTGACAGCTACCAAGTGGGATTCTCTTGGATATTTCTGAAAATGAGCTACTATGCCTACTGCATGAGCAATATCTGGTCTGTTGTGCACCACATAGTGCAGCTTACCGATCATTGACCGGTACTCCTTTTCATTCACCAGTGTTGAATCATCTTCCTTAGTCAGTTTACAGCTAGTCACCATCGGTGTACCAACTAGTTTGATTTCCTCAATGCCAAAAGTCTTCAATACTTCTTTGACATACTTGGACTGGGTAATAAAAATACCCTCTTTCATTTGCTGAATCTATAAACCAATGAAGAAATTTATCTCTCCTATCAGAGACATCTCAAACTCTTTTTTCATTTCATCCGAAAACACATGACTCATTTTATCATCTCCTCCAAAGATTATGTCATCCACAAACACTTCACAGATCAGAATCTGATCACCTTTTGATTTCAATTAGATGTTACTATCTTCACTTGTTCTCTGAAATCCAATCTTCACAAGATGAGAGTGTAGTCTTTCATACCATGCCCTAGGTGCCTATTTTAGTCCATACAGGGCTTTGTGTAATCTACACACCATGTCACTATCTTCCGATAAGTCAGACCCTTCTGGTTGCTCTATATATACTTCTTCTTCAAGGATTCCATTCAAGAATGCAAACTTCACATCCATCTGATATACCTTGAATCTCTTAAATGTTGCAAATGCAAGTAGCATTTGAAAACCTTCTAATCTAGCCACAGGAGCAAAGGTTTCTCCATAGTCTTCTCCCTCCTCCTGAGCATATCCTTTGCATACAAGCCTAGCCTTGTTTCTTATAACTGTGCCTTCTTCATTCAACTTATTCCTGAAGACCCATTTGGTACCTATGACATTTTTATGTTCTGGCCTGGGCACCAAAGACCATGTTGCATTATTTTCTATCTAGTCTAGCTCGTCTTCCATTGCTTTAATCCAGCCTTCATCTGTAAAAGCTTCTCTAGAAGTCTTGGGTTCAAATTCAAAAATCATGCAAGAATTCTCCTTTACTTTTCTTCATGTGAGTATCCCTGCATCTTTATCTCCTATGATTTTCTTTGGATCATGATGCAGCTTCACATATCTAGGAATGACTCTAGCCTGATCTGTTAGCTTTTCTTTTTCTCCTTCACTTTCCTCTTCTTTTTCTCTTACTACAACTTCTACTGGTACAAGAACACTGAGATCTTTACATTTTTCTTACTTAACCGATTCCCAGAAGGCTATACCCAGTTCATCTTCCACTTCTCCGTTGCATGTTTCCTCAGGTTCCTCAGGGGATTCATCAACCCTGACATTGATACTTTCAACAATTTTCTGAGTTCTATTGTTGTAGCACTTGAAAGCTTTGCTCTTAGTGGAATATCCCATAAATATTCCTTCATCACATTTTGCATCAAATTTGCTCAAATTCTCACCTCTCTTGATATGGCACTTACTACTAAACACTTTAAAGTAACTCATAGTGGGAGTTTTCCTGATCTAATACTCAGAAGGGGTTTTATCTTTGCCTTTCTTGATCAGTACCTGGTTCATAGTATAGAGTGCAGTGCTAACCGCTTCTCTCCAAAAAGTGTGAGCAACCTTTCCTTGGATCAACATTGTTCTAGCCGCTTTAACTACAGTCCTATTGTTTCTTTCTACTATACCATTCTGTTGTGGTGTCCTCGGGGCAGACAACTACCTCTTGATACCGTTATCTTCATAGTACTTATTGAATTCATCGGAAGTGAATTCTCCTCCTTGATCAGTTCTCAGGGATTTTATCTTTTTACCACTTTCTTTCTCTACTAATTCTCTGAAAGCTTTGAACTTTCCAAATGCTTCAAACTTGTCTTTCAAGAATGTGGCCCACATCATTCTTGAGTAGTCATCAGTAAGAATCATAAAATTCCTATCTCCCTGAATACTTCTAGTTTTCATAGGACCACACAAATCAGTATGCACAAGATCAAGTAAATTTTCTACCGAGAAAGAGTTACCTTTAAAAGTTGAGGAAGACATCTTCCCAAGTTGACATTCTCTGCACAAAGAATTCTCAGGTTTGTTCAGGAAAGGTAATCCTCTTATCGCCTTGATCTTACTAGCTTTAACAATATTGTCAAAGTTCATATGATAGAGTCTCCTATGCCATATCCAACTATCATCAAACTTAGCCATTAGACACCGACTTATCTTGGCATTCAACTGAAATAGGTTACCTCTGGTCTGCTTACCAATGACAATAACTTCACCATTCTTTCCAATTATATTGCAGATTCCACCTTTTAACTTCAGAGTGAGTCCTTTGTCATTCAGCTAAGAAACACTCAATAGGTTATGCTTAAGACCTTCTACCCAGTAGACATCATCTGTATTGCTCTTTCCATTCAATGAGATGGATCCTTTACCTTTCACCAAGCATGGTGCATCGTTGCCAAATCTGACAACACCTCTATCATATTCCTCTAGAGACATAAACTTTCTCTGGTCACCAGTCATGTGGTGAGAATAACCACTATCAATTATCCACTAATTAGAGTTGTCAATGCGAGAGACAAGAACTTTCTTGTCATACACTTCTTCCTTTACAACTACAAATACTACGTCTTCATTTTCTTCATCTTTTGATTCTTCATCAGTGACACCTTCATCCATAGCAACGAGACAATTTCTTTTGTTTCCTCTATACTTTCTAAACCTCTCCGGTTTATCCTTATTATCATTGTTAGGACAATTAATAGCTATATGTCCTATCTTGTTGTAGGAAAAATATTTCAAAGGAAGTTTACCTCTATATTTTCCAGTTCCCTTCAGAAGTCTTTTAGCAAGAAGATCAGAATCTCTTCATCATCCATATCTCTGCATTGTCTGGACTCATAACTGGTACTAGTTTCTTTTCCTTTTTTGAATGGTGCAGTAGATTCTTTAAAGGTTGACTCGGTCTTCTGAACACTACCATCATAGCTATTCAACTCATATGTAGTTAACTTTGCAATGATAGAATCTAAGGATACTTTGGTTTTATCAATAGACCTTAGTTCCTGGATAGCAGCAACTCTGATTGCATAGATTGGTAACAATGATCTAAGAACTTTACTAACAATAGTGGCATCCTCAATCGTTCCACCAGTGCTTTTGATATCTCCAACTACTGTCTTAATCCTAATGGCATATTGTTGAATGGTCTCTCCTTCAACCATCCTCATGTCTTCAAATTTTCCTCTAAGTCTCTCTTCCTTAGCTTGCTTTACATGCTCATCACCACCATAAATGGTTTCCAATGTGTCCCATACCTCCTTAGGAGTTTCCTTGTCTTGCACATCAATAAACTCAATATCTGATAGGCTACTGATAAGAGCTTCCATGACTTGCCCATTTTCCTGAATCTCTCTCTTCTGATCATCGGTTAGAGTGTCAGTGGGAATCACATAGGCATTCTCAACATAGCTCCAGTGTTGAGCACCTATACTCTTGATGTAAATCTTCATTCTATCCTTCCATATCTTAAAGTTATCTCTATTGAACTTAGGACCTTCCCTCTTCATCATTACAGTAGGATCTTTTACCTCAAGTGGTTAAGCTTATATCACTGAGGACCTGGATTTGCTCTGATACTAATTGATGAATAATGATGAACAACAGATACCCCAACCGGTACTGAGAGGGGGGGGTGAATAAGTACAGACAAAAACTTTCTTCACAACTTATCCGGTTAAAACAATACCAACTGGTTGTCACCATTACTGAACTTAACCATGGCAATACCGGTTAAACACAGTAAGATATCAAACACCATAAACTGATAAGTCTGAACACTTCAAATACGATCAATACTTGACATCAACTTCACCCATAAACATAAGCATGTGGTATACTAGTAATACCATAACCCATTAACTCTGCATGCATAACCTTTCAACCAAATAATTCATAAACACCACATGAAAAATGCATAACACACAACACACAGATTTTTCACGTGGAAACCCAAATGGGAAAAACCATAGTGGGGATGAATACCCACAAGCTTGTTTTGAACTCTTTTGAAGCTCGCCCTCTTAAGAGCCTAGTCCGGTTAAAGACTTTACAATAAGGTTCTGTTAGGAACCGATCCTATTAGGGATCACCCGGTTAAGGGATGGCTATATACCATGTTAAAGGTTGAAACCCTGTTAGAGGTTACCTCGCTAGAGGATTTGAAGAACTCAATGATCTTGAGTCACTTGGTAATAGGTTTTACAATAAGCCTGTTAAAGCTACCCGGTAAAGGTATTTTCCAACTGTTGAAATGGTTATAAGACAACAGGTAAAATTTCTAATCTGATAACAACACTGCATGCCAAGGTAGATCCTTTTCATTTCCTCTACTTTGCAATCACACTCTGCAGTTTTCCACTCATTGGTCTGGCAAGTATCTCATCACTTGGATACACACACACAACATTTGCCAACAACTTTACAATAACAAACATCATTGACCTTATAGACAACAGATAGGTCGGTAGCATAAACCCTAAACCCTAAGCATCTTAGGTTTACAACACAGGCGGTCCAACCCTGACCGTCCAAACACATTGCATAGAGTATTACAATCTCAAACAGATCACAAGACAATTTGCATCATTCATTCTTCACCACACATGGGAATCAATAACCCGTCACGCTCTCTTCACATACCGCTAAGAAGAATGATCATTCCCGAGGTAGACTTCAAAACATAGTCCATCTTCTTATGCAAGATCCTCAAGAAAATCCTTCACACACACAAAGCTAATGTGGCACCTCGATCTCATTCATATCTCTTAGCTAACTTATACAAAGTATCATCGGTTGCATCGCACAAGCGAGATTGCCAAACCGGAAACCCTAGAGCTAAGACTACCAGCTGGTAGTCATACTTAGTGAAACCCTGACACCAGTTCACTACATCTCCTCATACCTCTTCATACCGATTCACTTGAACTTTATTGACATCAACGATAACATACATTATCATCGTATCAACATACCAGTTCATCAAATGCCAATGATATCCAATAGTGATTGATGCGTGAATTGTCTTTGTGAAAGGGACGATGCCTTATCACTCATTGCGAGCATGATAAGGTGTTGTGATTGTCTTTTCACTTGCCTGTTTATTATGGTGGATATATGTTGTATATGTATTGCATTATGGTTGTAGGATTGTAGGTACCAGACATCGACTCCACCTGGCTTCACAGGTTTGAGTGTGTCCTATCCCAATGGTAATTTGTTGGAGATGGCACAGGTTTCTTTCACTCACTCTAGGCTTAGATGTTCACCTTGTCAGTTTGCGCCATGGCACAAGTTGATGGTAGAGTTTTGGGTTGATGTTTCCTTTTGGCGAGTTGCTTGGGTATGCGAGTGTATGTCTTCTATTTAATTTAATTTATGGAATAATGTTATTAATTAAGGTTTGGATTAATTTATCCTATAGTATGATTATTATTTATTTATTTGATTATTTTATTAATGGATAATTATTTATTGTGAGAATTGTATTTAATCAATTGAGAATAATTTAATTGATTTATTTTGACATATTGTGTAATGGTTAATTTAGTATTTATTTAATGATTTATTATTAATTTATGTTGATTTATTGTTGAATGATTTATTTATTTATTGTTGCTTTGTTTTATTTTATTGATAATTTATTAATTGAGTTTTGATTTATTGATTTTATTTATTTATTGTTTAATAATGATTTGATTTTATATTTTATTTGAGAATTCCTATTTATATGGCTTTATTCATTTAATTCCTTTATTTGATTTTATTGGGTGATAATTTATTATTTAAAATATTTATACAATTATTAATTATCGGTAATCGAATCTCTTATAAAGTTTACCTACCCTTGCGTGTGTTTGGTTGATTTTAAATTGGTAGGTAAATAATATATTTCTCGAAACTATACATGTTAGGTAAAATATATTGTTCTTTGGAATTTTCTGATTGGTCGGTTTTACACAGTAGTTTTGAGTTTAATTATTATTTAAATTGCATTTTGTAAATGTTGTTGGGTTAATCATCTGACAAATTTCTAGAAATTGGTTTTCGATTTTGATTTTGATTGAAGATTTGGATTGCTTATGGATTTCTCTTCTTCATATTTTCAACCTTAATTGGATTGTGATTGCAGGTTGATTTATCATACCTTTGAATTTTGATTTTTAGAAATGCGGTGTATTCTCCGTGATTGAGAAAATGCTTGTTGAATTTTATTTGATTTCGTTTTGGGGAATTGAATTTAGGAATTGAGGAATTGATTGATTTGAAAAGGAATTTGGGAAAGGGAATTTGCTGAATTTTTAAGTTTGTTGGAAAGGTATTCTCTATATTCTTTGTGAATGTCTGCAATTTCATTTTCCTAAACTTTTGAGTTTATTGTTTGGCTTTTGGAGTTATCCTCTCCCTTGAGTTGCATTCTTGAATCTTCTTTGTTCTAGGGTCAGAATTGGTGATCTTTGTCACCTTATTATTGTCGGGAGTTCATATAACTCTCTATGATTGTACATTTTAGAGTGCAGACCCTTCCAAGAGAATGTAAAGGATTTAATTGGATCTTGTGAGCCTTGCAATGGTGTCTTTATGTTGATTGCAGTGTTATCCTATCTCTCCCTTGTTGTTATGCCCTCTATTTGTCAGTTTAGGCACTGTGGGAGAAAGTTGTTCCATGGTATTTTCTTACAGTGAGTCTATTATATATGTTTAAGATATTCCTCTTCAAATTTTGAACCTTTTAGTCCTTTTGAGTCAATTTTGTGTGCTAGTTTTGATCCCTGAGAATGTACCTTAGCCTTTTGTGTGCATTTTGCTTTGATTTTTGGGTTTTTTCCCAAAAATACTACAGAATCACCCCAGAACATTGTCCAATGGACTAGGAACATTGGAGAATGAACTAGGGGCACTAGATAATTCTCCCAAGGTACTGGGGAATGCACTCAAAGAGATGAGCCTTGAACTGAGAAAGCTAAGTCCTAAACTCAAAAAGTTGTCAAATACACCCAAAACACTGATAAATGCACCTAAAACACTGAGGGATGGTCCCAAAACATTGTAGTGTGTACCAAAAATGCTACCTTACATACCAGGGGCACTAACCTACAAACCAGAAGCGTTGGACTGTTTCGAGGGTCCTAAAAAGACAGTTTTGAGCCCGGTTTGGTATCTTTTTGGGTTTTGTGATTTCTCCAGAGGCATGTGCAAACTATGTTGACATTATCAGAGTTGTCTTTGATGTATCTTTATCATTGATGAGGTTTCTTGTGCTCCGGTAAGAGGATCCATGCCTTACCATTGAGGTGTTTCATATGCAATGTCTTGCTCCGATGAGAGTGAGGATTCCTCATTGTTGAGGGATTGATTGTATGACTCCAATGGGAATTATTTTCACCTCACTGTAGAGGATTTTGTATGGATTTTATTTCATTTATGGATTGCATTCATGATTGGATTTTCCTTTTTATTGATTTAGTGAAGGCTCTTTATGTGCTCTATTGTGGTCAGGTTATTCTCGGTATGTTATGGTTGTTTCTATATCATTTGTAAGCCTTCATGATGTTATATTATGTACTTGGATGTGTATTTTACCCTATGGTTATGGTCCATGGTTGGGAGAGTGGGCTCTTGCATGTGTTGGGCCTAGGTCATGAGCAATGGATCCATAGGAAGGGAGTCTAGACCTATGGAACCACATGAAGAGTTTATGTTGTAATTTCAAGTGATAATAATAATAATTTATTAGTGGGTTTGGGTATCTAGGAATTCACATAAACAAGATAATAAATTGAGTTGTGTGCCCCAATGGTGGGTCCCAGGAAGATGATTTTGGGATGATAGATTTCAGGGAGATGGTTTTGGAATCTATTATTGGGAAGACCATTGGTACGGTAGACTGGCCTCCCTTGTGTGGCTCCAAGGTTGAGGTGGATTCCACATGAGGCTAGCATGTGATGAAACTCTTCCCTACATGTGTCCATTATCCATTTGCCATGTTTTGTTGATTTCTCCTTTGGAGGGTTTATTGTTGATTTAAGCCATGTGTTGTGATTGTTCTTTATCCTTGATGTTGCCTTGTGAAGTCATTTTGTATCCCTTGGTTGTTAGGTGTCACCCTAGGTCTTGAGTGTGTGTTGGAGCCCCATGTCATCTCCTAGCATGGGGGGTGGTTCCTTTTTGGTTCCACATGGTCAGGTGGTTGAATTCCTTCTTCCATTGGGATGTTCTTCTTGGATGCAAGTATGCGTGGATTGGATTCTTGGATTCTTCATTATGTGGAGTATTCTTGAAGTTGATTTCTATGTACTTGGAATAAGGAAACATTGTATCGTGATGATTTATATATGTAAAAGAGATATGTATTTTCATGTATTTGTAGATGAAATGGAAATAGGACATGATGTAGTGGATTAGGAGAAGTATTCATTAATTATTCTTTGATGTAATGGACATTCATTATGTAATATAAATTTTATGAGTTTAATGTGGAAAAAGAAACGAGCTAGCATATATGTATTTGTGTTACTTTTGAATTCATGTAATGGTATTGAGATGTGTAAACTTATGGAATGAATGATGGAAAGAATAGTAATTTGTTATTTTGAGTCTTAATTGAGTAAATAGGTGTAATCTAGATGAAATGGTTAAATAGATCTATGATGTGATTATGATAATGGAAGTATGAGTATTAGGATCATTAGCTTAGTGTTTTAAAATGAACCTAAGGAAATGTATTGTGAAAGAGTTATGCATATGTGATATTGTTCATCCTAGTTGTATGAAAAGTAAATGATTGGTTGAATGGTAGAATATGAAGTTCTAGATGGATAAGTTATGTGTTGGAAAATGTCAATTAGTGATGTTGAGATACCCTAAGGAATGGTTATGTTGTAAGAGTTTATTTGATGATATGATAATGTTTAGATGATTTAATTTCGCTTGTGTAATATAGTTCTATGGTTATGTTCATGTTTGTATGTGTGATCTTATAAATTGTTAATGTTGAATTTAATGTATGACTAGTGATAGCATAGAAGTAATGAATGATTTTTAAAAAAAAAATGTATCTCCATTTGCTAGTAGATTTTAGATTATTTCTCTAGTGTATTTTGGCAGGCATTACAATATGTCTTACAAGAAGATGATGCCCCTGTTGGCCATTTGGATGAATTGATTATGTGTTGCATTGATGTTTTGTCATTGATGCCAACACTAGTATTTTGGATGCTTTACCGACACGCCTCTGGTCCTAGTAGGTTGAACGGTTTCTGGTTGATTTGGATCTGTCATGATCCGGTAGGCTCCGGTATGATTTGGTTATGGAATTAGCTTGTTCATGATACTCATGTTCATATTCAGTCAGTTGGTTTTGGTATGGTGATCGAATGCTATCCTGTTTGCTTAGAAGTTTGATTTCTGGTTCTGGCGAGGGTTTCACCGATAGAGGTTTTGATGAAGACCTTTGATGATTTGCATAAGTGGTGTTGGTGCAGCTTCTAGTGGAGTTTCAGGATGTTGTTGGTGATCATGTTCGAGAATTGGCAGATAGAGATCATTGTTGTATCATGTGGACCTATATTGGGTTCCAATTGGTCTAGGTTATGGACCGGTTTAATGAAGCGTGTGGATTGGACCTCTCGATATGTTTTCGGGATATCTTATGTGTTGGATATTATTTGTTTGGTTTAACATGTTTTGTAATTATGTAATTGGTTTATTGTCTGGTGGCCGACCTGATTGTTTATGGTCGAGATTGGTATATATATGATGTAAGATCTCATTGTAGATCAATATGGTTATGGCTATGGGAAAGGGATGTAATGTGCGAATATTGTAATATCATTCAGGCAAAGGATTTGGTCGATCATTGGAGATCAAATTGGGTTTATGTAAGAGGATATAGTCCTCTGGTATTGAGCTTAATCGAAACTGTACTCAGGCATAGGAGATGTTATCTTTGCAGTTCAACCTCTTCTCTGGATTGTAGTATGGATTTCTATGTAGTCAGTGAGACTCCTTTTGTGATGAGCAGTGCGCTCTAGGTTGTTGGCATTCCTGCAAGTGCAGGCCCCTCAATTGTAATTCACATACTTACTGCAGAAGTATTATATGACTGTGGGTAGGCTTCCCACCATGGTTTTTCCCTTTACCAAGTTTTCCATGTACAAATCTTGGTGTCATGTGGATGGTAATTATTTTTTGATTGTTGTTTATGCTTAATTGATTTAACTGCTATTCTAGTATTTGGTTTAAGCATTTCGGTATTAATGTTTTTGGTTTTGGTATTAAAGTTTTAATTGCTAAAGGTTCTGGTAATCTGTGAGAACTGATTCACCCCCCTCCCCCCCCTCAGTTGTCTTTCGGTTATTTGAACTATCTAACAACCCCATGCTAGATGAATCATAGTGGATGAGAGAGTCAAGGAATTGTAGAAAATAAGTACAATTCGTATTGGTGTCATGGATAAAAGGTGTATAGGTTGGTAAAATGATAGATGAAGTAAGGTTTGTATTGTTGAAACCATGCATGGGTATTTTCCCCTATCCTTATCAAGAGAAAAGGAGGGTGGATGAATTAGATAGGATGGATAGGATGAATATGTATGTAAATATAGGCGAGGGGATAAGTAGATAGGATGAAGTGGATATATATGGGGTGAAATGGGGTGGAGAAAACAAGAAGAAGTAAGAAGGATGAACGGAGCTTTCCCCTATTTATAGAGTTCAAGGGGTGGAAGAATTTAGACTTGAAGCCTGTTTTCAAAGTTTTCATCATGCTACTTGTCCAAGGCAACATAAGGAGTGATTTTCACAACTGGATGAATTATGTCTCTTTATGTTTCTTTTTTTTAACATTTTTTACTTTTGGGTGGGATGAATGAAGTTAGATAGTGATGGAAGATAATGATTAAGATGTGGGATATGTGGATTTAGAAGACAATAGATGTGGGATAGGGAGATAGAGAAAGACTTAGCATCTATTTACATGGATAATATCCCTTTCTAAATAAAAAATTCTATGGAACATTGTAAGTGATGTGGCACTCATAGACATTGGTGAATGCTACCAAGGAGTTGGAATGGATGGATTTGGATGAATGATTTGTGCAAATTTGTTGATTAAAGGGGTAAGATACTATATGAATATGTGTGGATAGAATGATGGGATGGTGGAATTATGAGGGAATGTCGCAAGACCAATAGTGGCACATACCATGATAGGTGTTAAAACTTTGGATTTGAAGGGGATTTAGATGGGGGAATTAGGATGGTGGATTTTGCAATTTAACGATCTAAAATGCATTTAGGAGATGATGGAGAACTAAATATATTGATTTTGGGACATAAGGACCCAAAATGAACTTAAGAGATGGGAGGTTCTTAGATAGGGAATGAGGGGTTTAGAAGTAGATGAAGCTTTTAGAATAGAAAATTTGGATATCAATTTGGGATTTATTTTAAATCCAATATTTAGTTTTTTAGCTTTTGGATCCACATCGATTTTGGTTTTTCTTTTTGTTTGGTGGGCCTTTGTGGCCTTTTCCATTTAGTTTGATTTTGGATCAAAATTATGTTTGCTTTAGTACGTTTCTCTAATGAAACATGGTTATCCTAGGTTTCTTGTATATTCTTAAGGTATTTTTTCATTTCAAATCCATTTTTCTTCCAAAGGCAATGTTGTGAGTGTTTGAGGGTGGATGATTTGGATAGTTTATGGAAGGAGCAATAGAGGGAAGCTGTTAGAAGAGATCATTTAGGATATGTGTTTTTGTTGATCTTTATTAGTGATTGTAAATGATGGATTGGTATATCATGGGGGAGATTATGAGGGACATTTTGATCTTGATTTGGAAGAGGACATATGTGGGCTTTCTTTGGAACAATTATTGACATGGTTTTGCATGGATGAAATGAGGGAAGAGCAGAATTATGTGTTAGAAATTATTTCATGGTTGGATTCTGAGTTGTGAAAATGGATGCAAGAAGGATTTTTTATGTTTATAGATATTGGATTTAATGAATTTAAGGCCTTTTGGATCAATGATCACATGATTAACAACATGTGTGGGTGGTATGTGATTAGTGACATGGTCAGATGGCATAACTTTATTTGTGCATGGTAGCTTAGGATCCTTAGCTAGTAGGCCTTGGATTAGATCTTTAAATAATTACGATGAGGTGGAGTGGAAGGATTTAAGAGATGAAGGATTGGATTGCAATAGTTTGGTGGATAAAATATTGGAATGGGATTGGGTTGGGATGGTTAGGATTGCAAAGGGATAGGGGATGAAGGATTAAAATAAGATTAGGTTTTGGATTTGAGTGAGGATATGAAGTAGAGATCAAGATTTAGGATATGGGTGGACATTGACAAGAATTCTATATGGAGGAGTACTTTCCCTTGCCAATGGTAGGGTAGGATGAGAAATAAAATATAGATTGGGATTAGAGAAATGTGGGGAGCTCGACTTATATATTTAGTAGATTTCTAACCATGGCATATTTATCTTGATTTAAGGGATAATCTAGGATGTCTTTGAGGTTGGTGGAGGAGCTTGTGCTAGTAGGTTAATGGTTTTGAAAGAGGATGGATGAGGATTGAGGACTTGATAGAAGAATGTTTGAGTAAATTCAATCTAAGGATGGATTGTATTTGACTTGTTCCAAATGTTCCTATTATCATCAAACAAATTTTATAAATGTTGGTTAAAAAGGTTAGTCTCATCATCATCAATAAGGAATTGAGAGGTGATTTTTGGTTTTGGATTAGGATGAAGGATGGGATGGAAATGGAAGATATTGGAATGAAGTGGAAGATTAGAAGAGATTGGATATGATAGAATGGATAAAGTATGTTAAAATTTATTGCAAAATCAAATGTTTTTAGTGTTAAACTTCAATTTGGGATAGGTTGGACATCGGATTTTTTTATTTTTTAAGGGAAAGCGCTTTTGACTAGAGCTATGAACCAATGAGATCACATGGGAGGACCCCATCTCCATGTCGTGAGCCAAGGCATCCTTGATGAAGCACTTGTACGACTTGAGAGCACCAGTCGTCATTTCCATTGGCCAACGAATAGAGACAAACCATCGATTGAGCCATTGATAGTGAGATCCAACATCAAACTTTACCCTACATCTGTACTAGGCCTTCCTCGCGGTATGCACTACTAGATTGGTTTGTCGGTACTAGCGGAGCGGAGCAAATGTTTTTTCCGGGATGGGGGACCTACAGACAGTCATAGTTAGCAGGGGGCGAGATAAACCTCCACCTCATCATACCGCCCATCTTCGACAACACATTGTGAGGATCAAGGGTTTCAACCCCGAGACCTCCACCCAGAGGTGCACAGCCTACAACAGCTAAGATACGGGGACAACCCCCATTTTTTTATTTTTTTTATTTTTTTGGGGGGGTTATGTGGATTAGAATATTAGTTGTATGATGTGGATGGGGTGATTGAATAGAATTAGATGAGGATTTCAAATATAATGAGGGGTTTAGAATGATTGGTTGAGGTTTTTTATTTATAATGGACAATAGTTTTGATTTGAATGATGTTGTGAGAGTAGGTGGGGTGAAGGGTTAATTATTTGGATTGTCTTTGATTTAAAAGATTCCAATTTTAGTTTAGGAATTTGATTTAATTTTCTAAAGGTTGAATTTTTGTTCACTAGGGATGGATAAAAGGTTTAATCATGGATAAATAAGACTACGATAATAGATTACAAATAGATTTGAGATCGCAATGATGAAGCTAGATTAGAAATTATATTTTGGGGTGAGAAGCTTGGATTGATGGATTTGAATTAATAGTTCAATTGAAAGATTAAATTTTAGATTAGAAGGGGATAGACTTGATTAGGATTTGATAGATTGATATGATGGAAAGGATTAGGATTAGGTGATGAAATTGATGAGGATTAGAGGATGATGATTAAGGATTATAGATTGTGGGGTGAATTGAGAATATTAGAGGATTTGGATTACAATATGGATGAAGGATTAGATGATAAATTGGATGGTTTAAAGGATGATGATGAAGATTAGGATTGGAGATTAGGATTAAGATAATAAATGTGACGATTAGGAAATATTTAGGGTTGGAAGAAGGGAAAGTTTAATTTTTGGATGAAGATGAATTTGAGTTTGGATGAAGTTGGAGGAAAATATTTTTTTGTTGAAAGGGGCAACTTATAAATAAATAAATAAATAGATTGAATGGAACATAACATACATATATTTTGACAAAAAAAAAACTCTAAGCATAATAACCTAGCTCTAGTAAAGTATGTGTCAAATTTTGTATACCCACAAATATGTTATCAATTGCATAAATATGCTATCAATTGATAAATATCTAGAGAATAGAAGGTCATGTAACACCTTTATACCCCTTATCTTGGAGGCCAAATCCTTGCCCAAAGTAAGTTCTATCTCCCTGATTTGAAAGTATGGGGTGGGTAACTTCCCAAGCCTAACCGATATATGATGCAACAAAAAAACAAAGATGTCCAATAGGTATTAGATTAAAATGAAGATGTTTTCTAGGGTCATACTCAATATAAAATGGTACATGAGACCAAATCCATAAAGATGAAAGAGAAAGATGTCTAACAATCAAAAAAAAATATTAATCCACCCTTCACCTTCATTTGTACAAGGTATAAATTTCTTGGGGGCTTAGCCTGAATAGAGTTTTTTTCTTCCAAGAGGCATGCCTTTTGATTCGCCTTCCATTTTTTATACTTCGTCAAAATTCTAGGGTTCAAGTCATCTTATAGGGTCAAGATAGACCACCTAGAAGGAATGGTCCAAGTGATTTTGGTCAACTTAGATTCTATGAAGCATAAGAGAAGAGCATATATGGGTTCCTTAGGATGACACTAAAAAAAGAAAAGAAAAGAAGAGGAAGTTACATTTTTTATCCTCAAGATTGCACTAAGGTGCAAAATGAGAGCATGCACATGACTCACTCCAAGACATGGCAAATAATGTTCATTAATTGTTTGTGCAATGTGCAAGTAAGACTAGTGGAAAAAGGTTTAGCCTTAGATAAATATATCTACAAACACAAATATGTTAGTAATTTTATGATAATGTCTTTGGCCAATGAATAAAATTTGCATAAATAGGGATTAGATAAAATAATAAATATAATGATTAAAAAATATCTCCTCTATAAAAACTTGTTTCAATAATACATCCATATAGGTGTGGTTAGGAAAGAAGTCTTCAATGAGACATCTTGGAGTATTTGGTTGTCGAGTTTATGGTCATATTTTGAGTGAGAAGAGGTGTAAGGTAGAGAATAGGGAAATTAAGTGTATCTTTATTATCTATGGTGTTAATGTGAACGGGTACAAGATTTGGGATCCTGTGACCCAAAAGTTATTCTATAGTAGAAGTTTTATTTTTAAAGAGACGAAACCTTCAATAATTGAGCTACAATTATAGAAAAAAGAGGTGAAAAGGGAGGTAGTTCAAGTTACACCTACTTTAATGAATGAAGAACTATGAGTTATTGATAGACTTGGTTATGAGAAGAGCTCTAATAGCTCTAAAATTTTAGAAGAAGAAGAAGAAGAAGAACTTCAACCTTTGAGGAGGTCTACGAGAATTAGGTAGCAACTAGATAGGTTTGGTTATTCAATATTAGACTCAAGATGTATTTTTTCTTTGATTGCAAATACTGATGAGACTAGGAGTATTAGAGAGGCTATGAGTGTATAAGTGACATATATTCATGGATAAAAGTCATGGACGAAGAGATGGATTCTTTGAAGAATAATAATACATGGGATCTATTACCTTTACCTAAAGGACATAAGCCCCTGAGATTTAAATGGGTGTTCAAGAAAAAGTATGGTATTGATGGTAATGTTGAGAAGCATAAAGCATGGTTGGTCATGAAGGGGTATTCCCAGGTTGAGGGAATGGATTATGGTGATACTTTCTCTTCCATTGTGAAGCTAAAATCCATTCGATTCTTGTTATCACTTGCTACAACTTATGACTAGAAAATCAAGAAAATGGATGTAAAAACAACATTCCTTCATGGTGACTTGGAGGAAGAAAAATATATGTCATAGGTAGACAATTTTATGGTAAAAGATAAAGAAAACCTGGCTTGCGAGTTGAAAAAGATTTTGTATGGTCTAAAGTAGTCTCCCAGGATGTGGTACCAAAATTTTGATTCCTATGTGTTTAGTTTGGAATTTTAGAGGTCTAAATTTGGTTATTGTATTTATTTTAAAATTGATAATGGTCATATTTTCATTATTGCACTATATGTGGCTGATATGTTACACTTTGGGAATGGGTCTTTGATTTATAACCTGGAGTTTCAATTATCAGCATAGAAATGAAAATATTTAGGTGCAACTAGGTACAATTTAGGAATGAAGATCAAAAGAGATAGAGCTAACAAAAAGCTTTGTTTAAGCTAGAGTAAGTATGTAAATTCAATGTTGGAGAGATTTAGCATGATAACTTGTAAATTTGTGATAGTTCGTATTATACAATGAACAAAGTTATATGTAGAGGATTGTCCAAATTTTCCTACTAAGTTGGAGGAAATGGCCAATGTACCATATGTGAGTATTGTTGGCACTCTTTTTATGTAATAGTTTGTACTAGACCAAACATTTCCTAAGTCAATATATGGCTAATCTTGAATGGGTGCATTGGGATGTAGTTAAGAGAGTGTTCATATATTTGAGGGATACTTCCAAGTATTCCTTGTGTTTTCATGGTTATCATATTGGACCTCAATATTTTATGAGTATCTGTGGATATGTGGATTCAGATTGGTTAGGGGGCATTAATAGTAGGAGATCTACCCATGGTTATGTTTTTACTATTTTCAATGGTGTTATTAGTTGGATGATAAAGTGGAAAGTTGTAGTTTCTTTGTCCACAACAAAAATAGAGTATAAGGAAGCCACTCATGCTTGTAAGGAAATCATGCGTCTTAGATAATTGACTTCTAATACTGGGTTTGATGTAGGAATAATTACTATATGTTGTGACAGTTAGAGTGTCATTTCTTCGCAAAGAATCTGACTCCCCATGCCAAAACAAAGAATATTGATGTCCAGCTCTATTTTGTTGAAGATATGGTGAAGGATGGGAAGGTGAAATTAGAAAAGGTTGACACTTTGATGAATGTTTTAAATGCATTGACAAAATATGTGAGCACAAAGAAGTTCATATGGTGTTTGAAGTCTATGGGCCTCTTGGCCCCAAGAAATTAAATTTTTTATATATATATATATATATATATATATATATATTTGTTCTACTAAGGTATTCGACGAGTGAGAGAATATTGGTAATTAAGGTATCTCAACCTTGGTATTTCCTAGCATTGTTTTATATATTTAAATATTTTATTTATGCCTATGTTGTGCTTTCTTGCACGCCCTATTTTCATCTTCTAGTGTGACTTGGAATAGTGAGTTTTCATCATGTTGGGTGGTGACATGGGAGGTGACAAGGGTATTTTTTGTCCCTATATAAGGAGGTAGGCATCCCACTTTGTGGTAGAGTTTATTTTCCATGTGTTGTCATCTTAAGTAGTGTGTAAGAGTGAATGATAGATTCCTATGACAAGTTATGATATGTAAGAACCATATTCTATGAGAGGTTGGATAAGAGTCATGAGGCATATTTGCATGGAGAACATGGATCCCAAGTTGGGTAATGACAGGTTGTAAGAGAATCAACTATTAATTTAGTCATTTGTGATAGATTCTCTTACAATTCTAAGTGTTGTTAGTTATGATAGATTCTATGATAATTGTAAGGAGCGTAAGAGCGTGGCATACCAATTTATTAAAAAAATTGGGTGCCCAAGTTTAGAGGTATGTAAGAGGGATAGAGAATCTTGTACAAGTGTTGTTTGCATGCTTATATGTGGTTAAAAAAATTTCATATACATTTGGATGCCCATCTCTTTTGACTTAGAAGTTTTCTCCTTTCTTATTTTCTCTATGTTGAATTTCTTGGAGAGCATTTTGTATGTTGTAATTTGCAAGTAATGTTATGCTATCAAAATAGCTCCAAATATTGAGACAGTAAACTCCTCTGAAGAAAACTTGCTCTGCAAGTGATTGTTAAACCATTGTTTATCCTAATACATTGAGTAGGATTTTGGAGTGTGGGGTTTTTCTCTTGAAAGGGTTTTCCTTATGTACCTTGTGTTGTGGTATTATTTATTTTTCATGTGCTGATTTATTCATAGTGTGTGCATCTTCTTATTAAAACTGTTAAGGGTTTTAAGAAAAATTTGCTCTCTCTACTCTCATTAGATTGGTGTAGGAAGTGTTTTTCCATACATTGATTCCTTTTATTCCCCCACTTAAAAAACCTAGTTATGAGTCCACATGCTCAAATATGATGCCAAATTAGCAAGATTTTGTGTTGAGGTGTCCAAAATGGTCCCAAAAAAAGTAAAACCAATAATTGTGCACTGAGTAACATTTATTGGTGCACTAATGTGACATTACATAATTTTTATTCTTTTTAGATTTACTAAATTCTTTTTTAGGGGATAAGTATTGACATGATACTTGTAATGCTCCACTAAAGGGCTCATTTTGCCCATCCAATATCCCATGTATTAGATCTAGCTCCACTATGGAGCCCTATCCCCTAGAACCTCCTTTTTTTTAAATCTCATATCTCACATCTTTTCTCATTGGTATGAGAACTACCTAATGGATTTTTATCTTCTAAGAGTAATGTTCTAGATTTGGAGGATCAAAATCATCTAAATAATGTTTTGTGGTACATATAGAGTACTTATTATATGAATTATGTGACATTAAAGGGGCATTCCTAGCTTATTTTTTAGGTGCCTCTTTGTAAGAAAAGAGGAAGGAAACTAGAGTATGAAAAAATAAAATGCCAAACAAGAGAAATAATTTAAAAAGGTTCATGCAAAGAATTTTAGATGGTTTGTTTTGAAAGATTCTTTGGGATAAGGTGGAAGGGTAGGTCCCTTGATAGGAGTCATGAATGAATTCTCCTAGAATGTTAGAGGATTTAATGTTCTAATAAGAAAGATTGGTCAAAAACTATGTATTAGGAAATAGGTGGGATTTTTTTTCTTGTACTTAGATGATAATTTATCTTATGATTTTTCAAAACCTTTTGGAAAAGATGGCAAGGTATTACAATAGCAAATGAAAGAGCCTCAACAAGTCTTTGTTTTCTTTGGAATCTAGCCACAGTTTGCATGTCACTTTTGGGGAGTCTTATAATGGATTTATTGCTCTTCTAAATCATATCATTTAAATATTTTTAGTGTGTTTTTCTTTATGTTTATGGTCCTAATAGTTATATAACAAAGATGAGGGTTTGGGAATAATTATCTAGATAGTTGTTGATGCTTCAAAGTCAAAAAAATATGGACAGGTGATTTCAATGCAATAACAGGTTTATTGCATAAGAGAGGTGACTCTTTGAGACAAACACAATCGTAGTTAAATTTTAAAGTACTTTTTAGAGAAAAACAAACTCCTAGATCTTGTCCCTAAGGGTGGATCTTCCATTTCAAATATCCATGGAAAAGGTTTTGTCATATTATTGAAAGAATTGATAGATTTTTTGTTTCTCCCAATTGCTTATAGAAAACATTCATTTCTAAAACTATAATTAGTTTGATAATTGATTCTAATTACTACACTCTTAACATTAAGATATGTCTGAACTTGCATTTGTCTCATATTTGAATTAATATGGCTCCTCCATCTTGAAACACTTAACTTATTTGAAATTTATAGAATTCTTTCCTAAGGCTTAAGAGACTCCAAGATTGATTTTTAAAATTAAATTTTACCAAGCATAATTAGCATAATTTTCAAAAATAGAATAAATAATTCTTTGGTATCATTTATAAAAAAAAACACCATTAGAGCACCTCTTGAAAAATGTGATTCTTGTATGAGGAATCCTCCTCTATCCAAATACATTTTTTAAGAAGGAAAATAAGAATTAATACTACTTGATAGGTTTCTAAAGTATGTGAGCATGTTGATTTTTTAGAGGATTAGAAGTTGTTGATCTCTTCTATATTAAATTCATCAATCCTCTCAAGCTTAAACCATTTAGATTATGCAAGTTGGAAAAGATCGTCCCTTTCGTATATATAAATTTTTAGCTAGTGGTAGAGGATTAATTTGGTTGGTTATTATGATGGAAAGAAGCACCTCCACATTGTAATGCATTTTCTTGATTGGTTACTCTCAATAAAATTTAGATGTATGATAATTTAATGATGTTGGATATCTATGGGCATTCAAGATGCAATTTATGAGGTCAAGTGGAAGAATATTAACTATATTTTTCTTTCTTACTCTTTTTCCTTAACGAATATTTAATGGAAATTTAAATATTATAGATCTATCTTGGGGAATTTTTAAGTCTCTAGTTGAATTTTGGGGTAAAAAAACATAAATGGTCTTTGGAATAATGCGATTATGGGTACCTTATTTAGTTAGAGTATGATGTTTGGATTTTTTTGAAAATCAAGCATCTTTGCAAGAAATATGTTGGAATCATAAATTTGTATAATTATCGAAGTGTATGTTATGTTGGTTTTAATGACAGTGAAATCTTCCTGTTATCCTCCAAAAAGTGTTATTTTAAATAGATAGGTATTTAGAAGCTAATTACCATTCAAGGGTCAAGAGAAAATCATATTGGTAGAAAAATGGGGAAGAACACAAAACACATGAATAAAGGGGTAAGTTAGAAGTGAGTTCCTCCTCGTAATCATTATATTAAGTTTACTTTGATGGGATTCAAGGGTGGATTTTTAAAATATAGGTGGAAGTTTCACAATGAAATTTTGTAGTAGGAAATTTTGTGAATAGCAATTATCTTTTAGTATGGATCAAGAAAAATAATTTAAATTCAAATGGGAAGCATTATTTGAAAGATTGATTGTTGTGAGTTCTCATAAAATGAAAATTTTGATAGTGGAAGGAGATTCAATGGTGGTGATTAATACTTTATGAACATGATCCAAATTATAAGTAAAGCATTGTGTAGAAGAGGCAAAAATGATTGTCCAGGACAAATTTTTAGAAGACATGTTATCAACATTGCAAGTGATATTTGATCCTAGGTAAAGATCTTTTGGCCAAGTATGGAGTGGCTCAAGCTCCCATTAGAAAATTTTATCAACATTTATTGAATGTCTAGGAAAATTGGGAGAATTATTTAAATATATCTATATAGTATGTGTAAGGGGATTCTTTTTTTCTTTTTTTATGTTGATGTTATATAACATAAACATCATCAATTTTGTGGTACATGTGTACTAAAATTATTATAGAGCCTGAGGGAAATGTAGATTTGATGCTTCAATGTTAATCATAAGGGGTAATGTTACATATGTAGTAGCATGTGGGGATTTAGTAATGTTTATGACTACATGTGCTTAGTATATACTATTTCATATTTTAGTGGTAGAACACGTATCAGTTTTTCTTTGAAGGGGTTCTATTTTACTTGTAGTGGATATTATGGCTAGTAGGAGCTCAAGGCAAGGATTTGAAGCACAAATACAATGTTGTAAACCATAGCCTCAAAGTTGTTTTTCTTATGAATTTGTTGTAGCATTAGGGTTCGTGGAGGATGTGCTAGGAGAGATGGGTCTAGAAGTAGTGCATAGGTTTAAGGCTACCATGTGATGAGATTTTTTCTTCTATGTTGAACTAAGGTTGTGAATTTATTAGCTCTTCTTGTGAAATCAATTTGGGGATATGGTGTTGGTTAAGGAAGAAATGGATGTTGGAACATCAAAGAAGAAATTCACAAAGATGTTGGAAGGAGTGAAATTTATAAATTTGTTACTCTTTAGGATGAAAAACTATAAAAAAATAGAAGAAATCCACGTGAGGATAGGAGTGGTTACAATTTACAATTGTAGCATGGGAAATGTGCTAGTCTAGGAATGTATGTCATCCACAACAATGGGCAGATATAAGTATCAAGCAAGTTTACCATTCTTGTATTTTGGAGAGGAATGGTTTGTCATATGCATTGGCATCGGGAAATAAGTAAAGGAATATGGTTCCCTCTTTGAAAGGTGCTACTCTAGGATGGTATGCAATTGGTGGAGTCATAAGTGAGGCTAGTTGGGTGGAAGAAGTAGTGGAGGTGGTGAAGATTGGGGATTGTGGTAAGGAATGTTGGGATATAGTAAAATGCTAGTTGTAGATGGAAGCAAAAACAAACTAGGTCTTCGTGGTTTTTGGGTTTGGGGATTTTTTTAAAAAAATTGGGTTTCCATGTTGTGTGACTGAATTAGATTTTTGGGTCTATAGATGTATGTTTTTCTAGGATATAGGTTGATCAAGAGTTATAGAAATTATTTGATATTATATTGTAAGGTAGTGAAACTTGTATGCTTTTATGTAGTCATTATTTTAGTGACGTGGCTCCATTAAAACCCCACTAAATTACCTAAAGATGATAATTGAATTGGTTAATAATTAAATAGCCTTAATGATTTTAAATGTTGTTGGATATCATTGGCATTTGATGAAACGGCATGTTGATATAATGATAATGTATGTTGTCATTGATGGCAATAAGTGTAAGTGAACCGGTATGAAGAGGCATGAAGAGATGTAGTGAATTGGTGTCAGGGTTTCACTAAGTGTGACTACCAGTTGGTAGTCTCAGCTCTATGGTTATCGATTTGGCGATCCAACTTGTGCGATGCAACCGATTATACTCTATGATGAGTTAGCTAAGAGATGTGAATGAGATCGAGGTGCCACGTCAGCTTTGTGCACGTGAAGGATTTCCTTGAGGATCTTGCATGAGAAGATCGATCGCGTTTGAAGTCTACCTCGGGAATGATCATTCTTCTTAGTGGTATGAGAAAAAAGCATGATGGGTTACTAATTCCCATGTGCGATGAAGAATGAATGATGCAGATTGTCTTGTGATCTATTTTGAAATTGTAATTCTCTAATGTGTTTGGACGGTCAGGGTTGGACCGCCTGTGTTGTAAACCTAAGATGCTTAGGGTTTAGGGTTTATGCTACCAACATAACTATTATCTATAAGGTCGATGATATTTGTTGTTGTAAATTTGTTGGCAAATGTTGTGTGTGTGTATCCAAGTGATGAGATACTTGCCAGACCAATGAGTGCAAAACTGCAAAGTGTAATTGCAGAGTAGAGGAAATGAAAAGGATCTGCCTTGGCATGTAGAACTGTTATCAGATCAGATTTTTACCTGTTGTCTTCTAACCATTTCAATAGTTGGAAAATCCCTTTACTGGGTAGCTTTAACAGGCTTATTGTAAAACCTGTAACCAGGTGACTCAAGATCATTGAGTTCTTCAAATCCTCTAGCGAGGTAACCTTTAACAGGGTTTCAACCTTTAACATGGTATATAGACATCCCTTAACCAGGTGATCTCTAACAGGATCGGTTCCTAGCAGAACCTTATTGTAAAGTCTTTAACCAGACTAGGCTCCTAACAGGGCGAGCTTCAAAAGAGTTCAAAAAAAGCTTGTGGGTATTCATCCCCACCGTGGTTTTTCCCATTTGGGTTTCTACGTGAAAAATATGTGTGTTATGTGTTATGCATTTTTCATGTGATGTTTATGAATTATTTGGTTGAAATATTATGCATACAGAGTTAATGGGTTATGGTATTACTAGTATACCACATGCATATGTTTATGGGTGAAGTTGATGTCAAGTATGGATCGTATTTGAAGTGTTCAAACTTATCAGTTTATGGTGTCTAGTGTCTTACTATGTTTAATCGGTATTGCCATGGTTAAGTTCGGTAATGGTGACAACCAAATGGTATTGCTTTAGCTAGATAAGTTGTTGGGAGATTTTTTTCCTGTATTGATTCACCCCCCCCCCCCCCTCCCTCTCAGTACGGGTTGGGGTATTTGTTGTTCATCATTATTCATCAATTGGTATCAGAGTGCCTCCAAGTCATCAGTGATATAAGCTTAACCACTTGAGGTAAAAGATCTTGCTGTAATGATGAAGAGGGAAGGTCCTAAGTTCAATAGAGATAACTTTAAAATATGGAAGGACGAAATAAAGATTTACATCAAGAGTATGGGTGCTCAACATTGGAGCTACGTTGAGAATGCCTATGTGACTCCCACTGGCACTCTGACTGATGATCAGAAGAGAGAGATCCAGGAAAATGGGCAAGTCAAGGAAGCCCTTATTAGCAGCCTGTCAGACATTGACTTTATTGATGTACAAGACAAGGACGCACCTAAGAATATATGGGATGCACTGGAAAACATCTATAGTGGTGATGAGCATGTAAAGCAAGCTAAGGAAGAAAGCCTTAGAGGTAAATTTGAGGATATGAGGATGGTTGAAGGTGAGACCATTCAGCAATATGGCATTAGGATTAAAAATGTGCTTGGTGATATCAAAAGTGTTGGTGTTACTATTGATGATACCACTATTGTTAGTAAAGTCATTAGATCATTGTTACCAATCTATGCAATCAGAGTTGTGGCTATCCAAGAATTAAGGTCCATTGATAAAGCCAAGGTATCCTTAGATTCTATCATTGCAAAGCTAACTACATATGAGTTGAATAGCTATGATGGTAGTGTTTAGAAGACCGAGTCAGCCTTTAAAGCATCTACTGTACCATCCAGAAAAGGAAAAGAAACTAGTATCAGTTATGAATCCAGACAATGCAAAGATATGGATGATGAGGAGATTCTAATGGAGTTTGAAGCTCTTCTTGCTAAAAGACTTCTGAAGGGAACTGGAAAATATAGAGGTAAACTTCCTTTGAAATGTTTTTCCTGCAACAAGATAGGACATATAGTTGTTAATTGTCCTAACAATGACAATAAGGATAAACCGGAGAGGTTCAGAAAGTATAAAGGAGGAAACTGAAGAAATTGTCTAGTTGCTATGGATGAAGGTGTCACTGATGAAGAATCAGATGATGAAGAAAATGAAGACATAGTATTTGTAGCACTAAAGGAAGAAGTGTCTGACAAGAAAGCACTTGTCTCTCGCATTGACAATTCCAATGAGTGGATAATTGATAGTGGTTGTTCTCACCACATGACTGGCGACCGGAGAAAGTTGCTGTCTCTGGAGGAATATGATGGAGGTGTTGTCAAATTTGGCAATGATGCACCATGCTTGGTGAAAGGTAAATGATCCATATCATTGAATGGAAAGGACAGTGCAGATGATATCTACTGGGTAGAAGGTCTTAAGCATAACCAGTTGAGTGTTGCTCAGCTGAATGACAAAGGACTAGTTATGGAATTCAAAGGCGGAGTCTGTAGTATAATTGGGAAGAGTGGTGAACTTATTGCGACTGGTAAGCATACCAAAGGTAACCTATTTCAGTTGAATGCCAAGATAAGTCGGTGTTTAATGGCTAAGTTTGATGATAGATGGATATGGCATAGGAGACTCTATCATATGAACTTTGACAATATTGTTAAAGCTAGTAAGATCAAGGTGGTAAGAGGATTACCTTTGCTGAATAAACCTGAGAATTATTTATGCAGAGAATGTCAACTTGGGAAGATGTCTTCCTCAACTTTTAAAGGTAAGTCTTTCTCAGTGGAAAATTTACTTGATCTTGTGCATATTGATTTGTGTGGTCCTATGAAAACTAGAAGTATTCAGGGAGATAGGTATTTTATGATTCTTACTGATGATTGCTCAAGAATGATGTGGGTCACATTCTTGAAAGACAAGTCTGAAGCATTTGGAAAGTTCAAAGCTTTCAGAGCATTAGTAGAGAAAGAAAGTGGTAAAAAGATAAAATGCCTGAGAACTGATCAAGGAGGAGAATTCACCTCTGATGAATTCAATAAGTACTGTGAAGTTAATGGTATCAAGAGGCAGTTGTCTACCTCAAGGACACCTCAACAAAATGGCATAGCAAAAAGAAATAATAGGACTGTAGTTGAAGCGGCTAGAACAATGTTGATCCAAGGAAAGGTTGCTCACACTTTCTAGAGAGAAGCAGTGAGCACTGTAGTATATACTATGAACCGGGTACTCATCAAGAAAGGAAAAGATAAAACCCCTTATGAGTATTGGACCAGGAAAACTCCCACTGTGAGATACTTTAAAGTGTTTGGTAGTAAGTGTTATATCAAGAGAGGTGAGCATTTGAGCAAATTTGATGCAAAATGTGATGAAGGAATATTTCTGGGATATTCCACTAAGAGCAAAGCTCTCAAGTGCTACAACAATAGAACTCACAAAATTGTTGAAAGTATCAATGTCAGGGTTGATGAATCCCCTGAGGAACCTGAGGAAACATGCAACGAAGAAGTGGAAGATGAAATGGGTATAGCCTTCTGGGAACCGGTTAAGAAAGAAACTTGTTAAGATCTCAGTGTTCCTGTGCCGGTAGAAGCTGCAATAAGAGAAGAAGAAGAGGTTAGTGAAGAAGAAGAAGAAGAAGAAGAGCTACCAGATCAAGCTAGAGTCATTCCCAAATATGTGAAGCTACATCATGATCCCAAGCAAATCATAGGAGATAAGGATGCAAGGATACTCACTAGAAGAAAAGTGAAGGAGAACTCTTGCATGATTTTTGAATTTGAACCCAAGACTTCCAGAGAAGCTCTTACAGATGAAGCCTGGATTAAAGCAATGGAAGAGGAGCTAGATCAGATAGAAAAGAATGCAACATGGTCTTTGGTGCCCAGACCAGAACATAAAAATGTCATAGGTACCAAATGGGTCTTCACGAATAAGTTGAATGAAGAAGGCACAGTTGTCAGGAACAAGGCTAGGCTTGTATGCAAGGGATACGCTCAAGAGGAGGGAGAAGACTATGGAGAAACCTTTGCTCATGTGGCTAGATTAGAAGGTGTTCGAATGCTACTTGCATTTGCAGTATTTAAGGGATTTAAGGTTTATCAGATGGATGTGAAGTCTTCTTTTCTGAATGGAATCCTAGAAGAGGAAGTGTATATAGAACAACCAGAAGGGTTTGCCTTATCAGAAGATAGTGACATGGTATGTAGATTACACAAAGACCTGTATGGACTGAAACAAGCACCTAGGGCATGGTATGAAAGACTACACTCTCATCTTGTGAAGATTGGATTTCAGAGAACAAGTGAAGATAACAACATCTACTTGAAATCAGAAGGTGGTCAGATTCTGATCTGTGAAGTGTTTATGGATGACATAATCTTTGGAGGAGATTATAAAATGAGTCATGCGTTTGCAAATGAAATGAAGAAATAGTTTGAGATGCCTTTGATAGGAGAGATAAAGTTCTTCATTGGTTTACAGATTCAGCAAATGAAGGAGGGCATCTTTATTACCTAGTCCAAGTATGTCAAAGAGGTATTGAAGACTTTTGGCATGGAGGAAATCAAACTAGTTGGTACACTGATGGTGACTGGTTGCAAACTGACTAAGGAAGATGATTCATCACTGGTGAATGAAAAGGAATATTGGTCAATGATTGGTAAGCTACACTATGTGGTGCATAAAGAGACCAGATATTACTCATGCAGTAGGCATAGTAGCTCTTTTTCAGAAATGTCCAAGAGAATCCCACTTGGTAGCAGTGAAAAGGATTCTTAGATATCTGAAAGGAACAGTTGATTATGGATTGTGGTATCCATATAATGGTGACTATAATCTCAAGGTATATACTGATGTCGATTGGGCAGGTAATGTGGATGACCGAAAAAGCACAACCGGTGGAGCATTCTTTCTTGGAGGAAGATTAGTATCATGGACAAGTAAGAAGCAGAGTTGTATTTCCCAACCTACAGCTGAAGTAGAATATGTGGCACCATTTATGAACTACACTCAAGCAATTTGGATGAAGCATGTATTGGAAGGTTTCAAAGTACCTGTATCTGAACCGGTGAATATATTTTGTGATAACACAAGTGCAATAAATATTTCCAAGAATTCGGTATTGCATGCTAGAACTAAGCACATTGAGCTTAAATATCACTTTTTGAGAGAAAAAGTTCAGAATAAGGAGGTTGTACTACAACATGTTTCCAATAAGGAGCAGCTAGCAGATATATTCACTAAGCCCTTACCAAAGACTACATTTACCTATTTGAGAGGTGAATTAGGGGTTTTGCCCCTTCATGAAGTCAACTAAAGTTGTGTGCTCTGCATTAGTCAAGTACTGAAGTGACAAATTCTTCAGGATTGATGTGTCGACGGATGCTACTCTTTAGGGGGACTAGCATAGTAGATTTTGGAAGCTTGTGCCTCCACTTTGGCATTGTTGTCAAAGGGGGAGAAGATATCTGATGTATGGGGAGAAGATATTTGATGTTAAAGATACACTGGTCTATGATGTCTACAGTTGCAATGCTACACTGAGTATTGCCATCAATGCCAAAGGGGGAGATTGTTGGATATCATTGGCATTTGATGAACCGGCATGTTGATATAATGATAATGTATGTTGTCATTGATGTCAATAAGTGTAAGTGAACCGGTATGAAGAGGCATGAAGAGATGTAGTGAACCGGTGTTAGGGTTTCACTAAGTGTGACTACCGATTGGTAGTCTCAGCTCTATGGTTATCGATTTGGCGATCCAGCTTGTGTGATGCAACCGATTATACTCTGTGATGAGTTAGCTAAGAGATGTGAATGAGATAGAGGTGCCACATTAGCTTTGTGCACGTGAAGGATTTCCTTGAGGATCTTGCATGAGAAGATCAACTGTGTTTGAAGTCTACCTTGGGAATGATCATTCTTCTTAGTGGTATGAGTAGAAAGCGTGATGGGTTACAGATTCCCATGTGCAATGAAGAATGAATGATGCAAATTATCTTGTGATCTGTTTTGAAATTGTAATGCTCTATGCAATGTGTTTGGACGGTCAGGGTTAGACCGCATGTGTTGTAAACCTAAGATGCTTAGGGTTTAGGGTTTATTCTACCGACCTAACTATTGTCTATAAAGTCGATGATGTTTTTTATTGTAAATTTATTGGCAAATGTTGTGTGTGTGTATCCAAGTGATGAGATATTTGCCATACCAATGAGTGGAAAACTGTAGAGTAGAGGAAATGAAAAGGATTTGCCTTGGCATGTAGTGCTATTATCAGATCAGCGTTTTACCTGTTGTCTTCTAACCATTTCAATAGTTGGAAAAAATCCCTTTACCGGGTAGCTTTAACAGGCTTATTGTAAAACCTATAACCAAGTGACTCAAGATCATTGAGCTCTTCAAATCCTCTAGCGAGGTAACCTTTAACAGGGTTTCAACCTTTAACGGGGTATATAGCCATCCCTTAACTAGGTGATCTCTAACAGGATTGGTTCCTAGTAGAACCTTATTGTAAAGTCTTTAACCGGACTAGGCTCCTAACAGGGCGAGATTCAAAAGAGTTCAAAACAAGCTAGTGGGTATTCATCCCCACCGTGGTTTTTCCCATTTGGGTTTCCACATGAAAAATCTGTGTGTTATGTGTTATACATTTTTCATGTGATGTTTATGAATTATTTGGTTGAAAGATTATGCATGCAGAGTTAATGGGTTATATTATTACTAGTATACCACATGCATATGTTTATGGGTGAAGTTGATGTCAAGTATTGATCATATTTGAAGTGTTAAAACTTATCAGTTTATGGTGTCTGGTGTCTTACTGCGTTTAACCGGTATTGCCATGGTTAAGTTCAGTAATGGTGACAACCAGTTGGTATTGCTTTAGCTAGATAAGTTGTTGGGAGAGTTTTTGCCTGTACTGATTCACCCACCCTCTCAGTACCAGTTGGGGTATCTGTTGTTCACCATTATTCATCAAATGTATGATCCATTAAAAAAAATCAAATAGTTTAATAAACAAAATTTACTTATTTAAATATATTCATAATTATTATTGTGTATTGATTATTCATGATGATAATGCTTACATTATTTGACTATATCAAACTTTTAAATTATTGAATCACCTCCCTCTAATGAAAGCCAAACTTGTCTACTCTTCCCTTGCCAATTCTGAAGATATCCTAACTCATCTCAATAATGTTTGGAACCTCACCTAGGATTCTAAAAAGTTGCATTCTGCTCTCATGAGATTCTGGTATGCTCCGCCTGAACCAAAAAAGAAGTTCTTTGTCTGGAAACTTCTACTTCACAAGTTCCCTCTTAAAGACAATAATGGCAACCCCCTATTGTGTAAATTGTGTCGTCTCCATGAATTTGTGCTACATATCTTTTTTTAGTGTCATTTTGCCAAAGAGGTGTGGAAATTGTTTGGTCTTTCAATTGATACTAAATGTCTTACTATTGATGAGGTGGTCCTCGGTAATATTAAAGGTGGCAAGAAATGTGCTAATCTCTTTTGGTATGTTCTCTCCTTGGGAATTCTTTGGATCATTTGGAAATCTAAGAATGATGATGTGTTTATTAGCAAGGGTAGATACCTCACTGAGTCTCTTAGGAGACTCATTTTTTACCTTGTTGCTATGCAGGTCACAGTGAATCTCCGCCTTGATGAGGGCAAATTTGACAGATGGTTGAATGATGGTGCAACATATGTCTTCATCAGGGAGTTGTCTCATGGGTTTACCTGGGACTGAATGGGACGTAATAAGACACACTTTGAGCAGGCATTAATGAAATTTATGCAGGAGATGGAGGCAAGACAACAGAGAGAGGACTTCACTTAGATGGAACTGGAAGGACTGCCTACCCACCCTTTTAGAGACCAGTTCATCGAGGGACATGTACAGGTGTGGTGCGAGGGCAAATTGGGATGGACTGCATGGCTCCCTCCTTTGGGAGATAATACTGATCTCGACTTCTCCTTCCTTTTTAGCTAGTTGATAACATGTTCCTTTTATGATATATTGCTAATTTGGGACCTCCAATGCTGTATTTTTGTAAATTTTGGGATATATTATGTGTTATTTCCTATGCTTCATCTGTAACTAGTATGTAATGGACATATGATATGGGTTGTGGGTTTTCCAGCCATGGTTTTTTGATATTGTGAGTCCTATCTGATAGATGGCTATGTGTTTTCCAGCCAAGAGTTTTGAATATTGTAATGTTGTTCTATGATACTTTATAACAAAAAAATTAAAAATTATTGAATCATATCATTTATTCAAATAATTTAATATAATTTAATTTTATTATACAACTTTTTTAATTTAAAATTGATCTTATTGTTATTATCATTACTTTTGACACTCTTCACAAATAAAAGCATCATCATTATCATTGATCTCAATATACTATTTAGAATATATATTTAAATATTACATTAATTTAACTATCAACAAAATATATTATCATAATAAAATTGACAAAAATTAGAATATTTTAATTCTATTATACACAAAATTTATAAAGTTGAGCTTATTGTTATTATCATTACTTTTGACACTTTTCACAAATAAAAGCATTATCATTATGATTTATCTCAATATGTTGTTTAGAATATTTATTTAAATATTACATTAATTTAACTATAAACATATTTTTATTTTTATTTTTAAAAAGGGGTAAAAATTTATTAATCACAAATCAAAATTACAAAGCAAGAATGGTCAACAACCTTGCAAAGAACAATGAATTGCCCATTCTTATCTTTCACAACTTATTGCTCTAATAGATGAGATAAATCCAAAGGCAAATGTCCCCTATATGCAATATTCCAACCCAATTAATTGTTCTAATAGATGACACAAATCCAAAGGCAAATGTCCCCTATTTGCAATATTCCAGCATTGCATTCCATTAGGTGTCCATTTTGCCACAATCCACTACTCTATTCCATTCTCTAAAAATATGACAAAATATAACAAATTCTAAAGACCAACTCAACTTCAGAATCTGTCGAACCACAAATCAATGTCAATTAGCATCGTCGAAACACTACTCATTCAACATATTCACCATCACTTTTGAATCAGATTCACAAATAATCTTTGTCCAACCTTAAATCACAACCTCTCTCCATAGCATACAAAATATATTATCATAATAAAATTGATAGCATATTTAGTTGGTTTTGGTCTACTATTCACTCATTTTCTCTTCTCTAGTTCAATATCTTGATGATGGATCATGTAGTATGATATGAAATGTTGATTAAAAATAATAAACGCGATTAAATCTAGAAACTATTATTTTAAGAATATTACAAGCTTTAGAATGTCAAAAAATTTACTCTTTTTTTCTATTATATTTAGTTCTCTAAATTCCACCTAGAAGGAGAGGAAACAAGTAAAATAATTATGGTGATTATCAGTAATGATATTTTTGTGATATTTGGAGATTGATATCCATGCAAAAATCCATATATATGGGGCACCAGTCAACAGGTGTGAAAGGGAGCAACTTGCCAACTAAACAATAGTTTATTTTTTAATAGATCTGGTCCCAAGTTATCCATTATGAATCAACAAAATTTACTATATAAAGAAAAAAAATCATTACAAACAATTTTTTTCTTTATTCATTTGTGCATTTACACACTGAAAAAATCATTGCCTACTTTAACACTGAAATGGTAAAAGTTTCATAGCTCAGATATGTAGACCATTTTTTTATGTAAAGATATGCCTACTTATGGTAAAAGTTCAACTTTAGAATAGTTCCCAAGAATATTACACAAACTTGAAACATTTATTTCCCAGGAGAAATTCTTCTAGAGTAATGTGCATGCAAAATTAAAATATTGCAACAGTTGCCTTAAACTTTGGTAAATATTAGTGATTGAATATTTGGGATCTGAAATAATGAATGGCACAACATATGTTCTGAAATTATCAAGGAAGAGCATTAATCAACTGCAAACTGGTATGCTGGAAAGATTCTCTTCTTCATATTAAACAACAGTCCAAGGTCCCATAGGAAGCACCAACTGAACCAGAGAAAATAAAAACAATGCCCAATTGGAATATCTTTGCTTAAATTGGAGTGCAGAGAATACCCTAAAATATCCTCAACCACAACATGAGATGAATAATTTTAATGTGTAGGATATGTCAATCAAATAATTCTATTTTGTAGGATAGATGGTTTGTTTTATTTTAAGAGAATGTCAATGAAACAATAAGGTTGGTTTTTTCTATTTTAACAATAATTAATGTTAGTTGGAGATGAAAATGGTGAAAAACAAATTTAAAAATAATAAATAAATAAAAAGAGGATGCGTCAAAATAGATTGGTCTAATATCAATTCGATTTCTACACGAGAACTAGAGGAAACTTCACATGTAGGCAAAGTTATAGCTAAGTCAATGGAGGTAGGTTTACTTCCAATTGAAAGATTGAATTTGTACTAGTGTTATTATATGATGTTGTGGTCAAGGTGAAGCAAAGGCACGATGAAGGAATGAATAATATTGACCTATATTCATCAAAGGTATATGATACACAATACATAGAATAGAGTACAAAAGTAGGCTCTTGTTATTAAACTTGGAGAAGTATCCATCTAATTTTCTAGAGAAACTCTGGAGTACAACTAGAAGAGGCTAAATGATATGACTAGACTTGCTAGTCCAGTTACTAGTTTACAAAATGTGCATTGAATTTTAAACAATACGCTATTGGCTAAGCCTTCCATAATATCTTGACAAGTTTCATTTGTATATGGTGTATTTCCCAAGTGGTCAATGTTTTGCTAGATGTTGGATCTATATGGTGCCAATTGGCTTACACAAGCATGTGGAGTAGACATTGCTACATGTGATATGCATATGTTGTCAAACTCATCATATTATTGTAGGTACATGTATCTATGTATAGGTCACATAAATTGGAAAGGATGCAAGAGTTGACAATGTTATTATCAAGATTAAAGTGTAGACAATTGTTGTGTAGGGTATAAAAGAGTATGTGTGGTTGTCTTGCACCAAGGTATATGAAATTGTTGAGATGGTGTTTGTGTGGATGAGCATAAAGCCATTTTTTCAAAGTGTCTCATCCATGCACACAAAGAATCTTGACATTGTGTTTTATGTGCAAGGGAAGGTTGTAGCATGAAATAAGCTTGGATTGGGTTGATTCCTAGGAGCACAAGTGTAATAACCCACCATAATTAACTCAACAAAATTTACCATTCTTTTTTTTTTGTTAAATTTAATCATTATGTTTTATTCAATCGCATACTCCGGGCATCCATCCATTTGGATTAGGCATTCATCCATCCGGGATGAGCATCTAACCATACGGGTTAGGCATTTGTTCGTATGGGACATAAGATTTCATCTATCCAATATAGGATAGGCATCTACCCATATGGGGTAGGCATCTATCCAATCGAGATAGGAGGTGCTTTGGCCAGAGACTTAGACTCATCGGGACCATTCGGGTCCTAAGCCACTCACTAAGTACTACACTCTTCTAACAAAAGTGCACCCAGGTCACCGTCTTTAGGAGTAATTAATAACATAATACAAGCTTGAATTCTGCCTCGGAATTTGGCTTAAAGCCTTGGGAAGTCAAGCGAATCCATACGGGATTCCTTCCGAGTATGTATTGAATTACTTTTTTTTCCAATTTAATTATCTTATCTTTCAAAATAGGATTCTTACTCAACCTTTCTATACCAAGCCTAGACCCCACCCACGAAGGCCTGAGTACGAGGGACAACTCCATCCCAAGATTGCCTACATACCCGCTTCGGCACAAGATCAAGGCGTAAAGTATGTAGTTCTATTTTATATTCTATGGTTTAATGTAAACTGATTAGTGGGTACGCAACCCTTTCTAGGGTCAATGTCCCAAACAGTTTCTCTGCGGTTGCTACCCATGATGGTAGCACTTAAACAAAGGCTCAAGATGGCCTATTGTTTGTGGCCTAACAACTACATCCTAACACCTATCATGAGCGTCACCCTTGACCAAATTGTCAATCACCAATATCTCTTCAAGATTAAAAAATCAATTTCATAAAAGCATTTTACTTTACCATCCCTAAAGGGGGTTTACTATGGTTTATCTCAACGGATGTAAAATCATTTAAAAATTATCTTATTAGATTATCGATCCAAGGGGGATTACCCGCCCCTTGGATTTTAACTTCCAAGTGTTGACGATGCCATAGACGTCGTTGATGTAGCTTTATTAGGCGTTAAGTGCAGTAGTTCAACACGACGGCATTACCCGTAAGTGTGACCCAGAGGCACTATATATACCGAACGCTACTAGGTTTTGGTTTCCATCTTCCTTTATTTAGTTTTCTAACTAAGAGCTATGAAAACATCATACTTGAAAACAATTACTAATTGAACGTGTATAATTTAATAATTGAAATAACTACTTGATGAATTACATGGAATTAAAAAAAAAACATAACTAAAATTATTTATTATTCAAACTTGAAATATAACTTGCATAATAATGACAATTAGGAAACTTGCATAATAATAATTAAACGTATAACTTGCATGAAGATGAAGAAAATGTAACGTTGTCATTAATAAATGCAATTAAGTAATTCACATGAAGCAAGGATAGAGTAAGTTATATGCAAGGTTGAGGAATGCGTTGGTTTCTATCATGAGAATAATCAATTATAGGGTCACTAGACCCGAAAATAGTAATTAGCTTAAACATTTGGTTCAAATCGTATTAATATGAATTAATTGCCGAAAAGCTAACTAAGTGCCCCAATGGATCTTAAATGGATTGAACAACTTTAATTATATAATATACAAATATAAAGTTTACTTAAGATAAATAAATTATGAATATACTACACATTAATCCCCGATATTTATAAATTTTTCTAAGTTAAATTTAATAACTTAAAAATTTATTCTAAGAATATATATGTATACATATGTATATACATACATATACATATATGTATACATATGTATACATGTACATACATATACATATATGTATACATATGTATACATGTATATACATATACATATGTATATGCATGTATACATATACATACACACACACACACACACACACACACACACACATATATATATATATGGTTACATTCCCAGATTAATAAATTGCATAAAAGAAGAGTATATAAATAGATATGTGTATAAGAAAAATACTAATGTAAGAGTAAAAATAATAATTTAATCACAGGGACGAAAATACAATAGAGAATAGTTTGAAATAAACAGAGAAATAATTTGCTCCAGCGATGCACAGATAACAGGTTTATGCTGAGAAATACAAAACTTTTCAAGAAGATTTAATATTCACACAGAGGGAATTATATTCAATTTTCCAACTAATATTCACAAAGAGAGATTTATTTCCAGCATTCACAAGGAAAGAATTTATTTCCAGCATTCACAGGGAAAGAATTTATTTACAGCATTCATAGGGAAATAATTTATTTCTAGCATTCACAGGGATGAATAACACAGAGGTTTATTCACAGGGAAATATATTCTTCAAATTTCAACTATTATTCACAGAGAGAATATATATCTAGATATATATGTAAAAAATAATAATTAAGTAATCAAATGAGAATAAAGATTTATTTATTGGGATGAATAACAGAGGATTATTCACAAGGAAATATATTCTTCAAATTTTAACTATTATTCACAGAGAGTACATATATCCAGATATCTATGTAAAAAAAATAATTAAGTAATCAAATGAGAATAAAGATTTATTTACAGGGATGAATAACACAGAGGATTATTCATAGGGAAATATATTCTTCAAATTTCAACTATTATTCACAGAGAGAATATATATAAATAATTAAGTAATCAAATGAGAATAAAGATTTATTTACAGGGATGGATAGCAAGGATTATTCACAGGGAAATATATTCTTCAAATTTCAACTAATATTCACAGAGAGATTTTCTTTCAGATTTTCGTTCGAAGAGCCAGAGAAATGAATTTGAGGGAATAAATATTAAGATTCATATCATTTAATCACACAGGGAAGATTTTTAATCTCAGAAAAAGAATTTTAAATAAGGGGAAATATGATTTTTGGATAAATTTAAAATCTTTGGAAAAACAAAAAGCAAGATCATATGCATATTCTCTAAATAAAATAAATAATAGAGCTGCATTTTATTCCTAAATAAGAAGAAGAGATTTATTTATTCATTCACAGAGAGAGAGATTTATTTATTTTTATATTCAATATCATCTCTAGTTTTCAAGAGAAAACAGAAAAGCGAAAATCTGATTTTCTACCTTTTAAATAGATTAAATAAAATATGCAAGAGAAATATGCATTTGTATTTAAAAAGAGAAAGAATTATATCAGTGCATTTCTTTAAAGAAAACAAAATAGATTTTCTTCCTATCTAGCAATTAAAAAAAAAAATGATTCTTTCAGAAAACTATATTCAACTAAAGAATCTAGAAACTATATATATTTTTTTGATAAATACAAATTCCTCATATGACAAAAGGAGAGAACCTGGTTTGTTGAATCCTCTAGCTATCCTTTGATTCTTCCTTGCAACTTGAGAGAGATCCTTCAAACAACCACTTAAAAATCCTGCAACAAAAATGAGACTACCAAAGAAGATCCTACTACTAAAACTTGGGAAATTTCCTTCAAAACATAATCAACTCCCTTCTTTGAAACTTGCATACAATTTTATAAGAAAAATCCTTCCATTCCACTATCTAGAGAATTTAATTAAAAAAGAGATTCTTTTCCAGTATTGGACTCATGCAAATTGATTAAAAACTTAGTGGGGGAGTTACATGCAAGGTGGTGGAGATTCCTCTAGAAGCTTCCAATTCCTCCTACAACATGTGCCATAATTGGGAGTGGAAAATAAATAAATAAAAATAATGCCTTTTGAATTATATTCTCCAAGTGTATGTGTGTGTGTGTTCATTTTATTCTTTTATATTTATTCAATCATTTAAATAGTTTGACCAAAAATCTAATAGAATTGTATTTAAATCAAAAAGTGATAAAAGAGGGTTGTGACATCCTCCCCACCTTAATTTGTGCATCATCCCGATGCACTTATTGAACGCATCCAAAAGAGTCTATAGTTCATGATTAGTTAAAACAAAAAGGGAAACAACTATTGCATCTCCCTAGTATCTTCCCGCGTGGCATTTTTCTCATCATACTGGTTCCATTGCACTTTGCACTTATCAACCTCTCTGCTGCGCAACTGGCACTGGCACCTCTCCAAGATTTTGAATGGCTCTATCATTATTCCTCCCATTTTCTGGACCTATAAAGCATCCCAATTCAAAATGTGTTTCTCGTCAAGTACATATTTTTTAAGAAGAGATACATGGAAAACATCATGGATTTGGCTCAACTTGGGAGGTAAGGCCAACCGGTATGCAACTGGATTAATCCTTCCCAATATTTCAAAGGGTCCAACATAACGAGGTGCAAGCTTAGTCTTTTTCCCAAACCTTATGGAACTCTTGTGTGGCCTAACCCTTAGGAAGACTTTCTCTCCCACCTCAAACTCCCTTAGTGTCCTGTTTTTGTCTGCATAACTTTTCTGCCTATTTGAGGCTTCCTTCAATCTCTGCCTCATTTCCTTAGTTTTCCTCTTCATCTTTTTCAACATATTTGGTCCAATAATTACTCTATCTTCAAGACTATCCCAACTCAAAGGTGTTCGACACGGTCTACCATGCAATGCTTCGAAAGGTGCCACTCCCAAAGATGTTTGATATGTATTATTGTAAGCAAATTCTACCAGAGGTAGGTACTCTTCCCATTTCTTCTATTGGTCCATGCAATACATGCGAAGTGGGTCTTCCATAATCTGATTTGTCTTTTCTGTTTGACCGTCGGTTTCAGGATGGTATGCAGTGCTAAAATTTAGTTGAGTTCCCAAAGCTGCTTGAAGAGTTGTCCAAAACCTTGAAGTGAATCTAGCATCTCTATCTAATATGATTTTCTCTGGTATTCCATGCAACCTAAATATTTCCTTAACAAAGCGCCTAGCCAAGGTAGGTGCATCATCCGTTAAGTTCCCTGGTATAAAGTGTGCCACCTTAGTGAGTTTGTCAATTACCACCATTATTGCATCATGCCTAGAAGGTGACATGGGTAACCCTTGCACAAAATCCATGCTAATAACTTGCCACTTGTGTTGAGGTACATCGTGCAATTATAACAATCCAGCTGGATGTCTATGTTCTGCCTTTACTCTTTGACACTCCAAACATTTAGCCACATACTTGACAATGTCATTCTTCATCCCTTGCCAAAAGTATAACTTCTTTAAATATGCATAAAGTTTGTTAACTCCTGGGTGCCTTGAATAAGGGGCATTGTGAGCCTCCGACAAGACTACTTCCCTTAAGTCTCCTTAATTAGGAATATAGATTCTATTATTGTATCTGAGCAACCCATCTTCGTCTAATGTATACCCTTCAATCTTAGGATTGGTTGCATCGTGTTCTAATGTCAATTTGACTTGCTCATACCATGGGTCATGTCCTTGTTCATCCATTACTCGCCTTTTGAAAGAAGTTTTGAATGTTGCTATAGTCATCAAGTGTCTCCTCCTACTCAAAGCATCTGTCACCCTATTTTCCTTCCCCTTAATATATTCAATTTCAAAATCATATTCACTTAGAAACTCTAACCACCTTCTTTGTCTAGCATTTAAGTAGGGTTGGGTAAAGATGTACTTTAGTCCTTGGTTATCTGACTTCAACTCAAAGGGCTTCCCTATCAAGAAGTGTCTCCATTTCTGTAGGGCATGCACAATCGCTGCTAACTCTAAGTCATGGGGTGCATAATTAACTTCATGAGTCTTTAGCTTTCTGGATTCGTAAGCTACTACCCCTTCATCTTGGACAAGTACTCCTCCTAAACCCTCAATAGAAGCGTCAGTTACGACTGTGAAGTGTCCATTCGGATCTGGCACCTTTAGAATGGGTGTTGAGGTTAGTTTTCCCTTCAAGATTTGGAATGCCTTATCACTTTGTTCTGTCCACACAAACCTTTTACCCTTCCTTTGTAATGAGGTGATGGGGTTTGCTATCTTAGAGAATCCTTCCACAAACCTCCTATAGTAACCTGCTAGCCCCATAAAGCTTCTTACCTCTGAAAAGTTTTTAGGGATTGGCCATTCTACTATTGCCTTTATTTTATCTGGATCAACTACTATTCCTTCCTTTGATATTATATGCCCAAGGTAGTGAATCTTTTCCTTGAAGAAGGCGCATTTTGACAATTTCCCATATAACTTATGTTCTCTCAACCTTTGTAAAACAATTTGTAGGTGCACTAAATGTTCCTCCTCATTCCCAGAGTAAATCAATATGTCATCCAGAAATATCAAAACAAATTTATCCAAGTAGTCATGGAGTACACTATTCATTAGGTTCATAAATGCAGCTGGGGTGTTGGTTACACCAAAAGGAACTACTGTGAATTCATAATGCCCATATCTAGTCCTGAAAGTTGTCTTCGGAATGTCTTCCTCCTTAATTTTGAGTTGATGGTACCCTGACCGGAGGTCTATCTTTGAGAAAACTGCTGCTCCTTTCATTTGGTCAAAAAGATCCTCTATGCGAGGTAAGGGATACCTATTATTTATGGTGACTTTGTTCAACATCCTATAGTTGATGCATAGCCTTAAGGTTCCATCCTCCTTCTTAACAAACAAAACTGGCACTCCCCATGGTGATACACTTGGCCTTATTAATCCTTTAGCTAAGAGTTCCTCTAATTGCATTTTGAGCTCTTGCAATTTAGTTGTGTTCATTCGGTAAGGTTCCCTTGATACTGGTTCCACTCCTGGTAGCACTTCAATAGAAAAGTCAAACTTCCTCTTAGGGGGTAAGTCGGGTAATTCTTCTAGAAAAACATCCTTGAATTCTTTTAAGAAAGGGGTATTTTCAAAGGTTGGTGTATTTTCCTCTTTTCCTTCATCAATTTCAACCATATAGATTAGGCCTCCTCTTCTTCTTTCCTTCTTTAATTGCATGGCTGATATGGTTTCTATATTAATGGGATTAAACTTTCCTTGGATTTTGACCCTTTTTCCTCCATCATCCAAACATTCCACAACCTTGTTATAGCAATCTAAATTAGCTTGATGGTCTGTTAACCAACTCATTCCAATAATTATATCATATAATCCTAGGGGTGCCACATAGAGGTCTACCCTTGTTCAAACTCAGGAAATTGTACCCTTGCTCTCGGCAAATGCTTAGTAAGTTCTTGATTTAAGATTTTTAAAATTTAATTTCTATCATTGCAAAACATTCCCTTAGTTGTGTAAATTGAAGTGAGCACAAGGCCTAGAGTTGAACCTATTCTCTGATACCACATGTAATAACCCACCATAATTAACTCAACAAAATTTACCATTCTTTTTTTTTTGTTAAATTTAATCATTATGTTTTATTCAATCGCATACTCTGGGCATCCATCCATTTGGATTAGGCATTCATCCATCCGGGAGCATCTAACCATATGGGTTAGGCATTTGTCCATACGGGACATAAGATTTCATCTATCCAATACGGGATAGGCATCTACCCATACGGGGTAGGCATCTATCCAATCGGGATAGGAGGTGCTCTGGCCAGAGACTTAGACTCATCGGGACCATTCGGGTCCTGAGCCACTCACTAAGTACTACACTCTTCTAACAGAAGTGCACCGAGGTCGCCATCCTTAGGAGTAATTAATAACATAATACAAGCTTGAATTTCGCCTCGGAATTTGGCTCAAAGCTTCGGGAAGTCAAGCGAATCCATACGGGATTCCTTCCCAGTGTGCATTGAATTACTTTTTTTTCCAATTTAATTATCTTATCTTTCAAAATAGGATTCTTACTCAACCTTTCTATACCAAGCCTAGACCCCACCCATGAACGCTTGAGTACGAGGGACAACTCCGTCCCAAGACTGCCTACATACCCGCTTCAGCATGGGATCAAGGTGTAAAGTATGTAGTTTTATTTTATATTCTATGGTTTGATGTAAACTGATTAGTGGGTACGCAACCCTTTCTAGGGTCAATGTCCCAAACAATTTCTCTGCGGTTGCTACCCACGATGGTAGCACTTAAATAAAGGCTCAAGATGGCCTATTGTTTGTGGCCTAACAACTACATCCTAACACCTATCATGAGCGTCACCCTTGACCAAATTGTCAATCACCAATATCTCTTCAAGATTAAAAAATCAATTTCATAAAAGCATTTTACTTAACCATCCCTAAAGGGGGTTTACTATGGTTTATCTCAACGGATGTGAAATCATTTAAAAATTATCTTATTAGATTATCGATCCAAGGGGGATTACCCGCCCCTTGGATTTTAACTTCCAAGTGTCCCTTATTACTCCCCAACGATTTATACGGACAATGCCACAGACGTCGTTGATGTAGCTTTATTAGGTGTTAAGTGCAGTAGTTTAACATGACGGCATTACCTATAAGCATGACCCAGAGGCACTGTATATACTGAACGCTACTAGGTTTTGGTTTCCATCTTCCTTTATTTAGTTTTCTAACTAAGAGCTATGAAAACATCATACTTGAAAACAATTACTAATTGAACGTGTATAATTTAATAATTGAAATAACTACTTGATGAATTACATGGAATAAAAAAAAAACCATAACTAAAATTATTTATTATTCAAACTTGAAATATAACTTGCATAATAATGACAATTAGGAAACTTGCATAATAATAATTAAGCGTATAACTTGCATGAAGATAAAGAAAATGTAACTTTGTCATTAATAAATGCAATTAAGTAATTCGCATGAAGCAAGGATAGAGTAAGTTATATGCAAGGTTGAGGAATGTGTTGGTTTCTATCATGAGAATAATCAATTACAGGGTCACTCGACCCGAAAATAGTAATTAGCTTAAACATTTGATTCAAATCGTATTAATATGTGATGCTCTGCAATGTGGACAAGGTTAGTCTAAGATAAACAACACAAGACACACAAGAAAATCGTTAGTGTTATTCAATCAAAAACTAATCTAAACAGGCATATCAAGAGAGACACTAAAATCATGCTAATATATCTAACTAATGAAACAAAGATAATGAGGCATCTCCAAATGCCTCTTAGCATGCTCTTAGTTCCTTCTCCCTTGTTCCTCTCCTCTCCAAGTTCCAAAATAGTGTAGCTCTCGGCAGCTTTTTGCACTATGGATGCTTATGGAGGATTGAGATTGAAATATTGCCCTAAATGTAAATAAAGAAGCAAATATTAAGCTATTGATACTAAAATGATTTATTTTAACCAAAATGACAATATATGAGTTAATTATGCTAAAATGCTCTCTTAAAATGTCTATAGCTTAAATGCATACAAGTTTTCAGGATCTGGATTATGAAGAAATGGACTCTATTTATAGGAAAAATGGAGCAATGGATGGTTGAGATTGAGCAATCTCAACAAGGGTCAGGATTGAATGATTTCAAATCCATGTGAGGGCTTTCAACCCAATCCCAGGATGACAAGTGTCAATGTGAGATAGGTTGAGAGGGGAGGGAATAAGCATTAAATGCTTGATATGACCTTGGGAGCTAAAGTCAAGGTTGGTTGAATGAATAAACTCTTTATTCAAAGAATAAAGTTTTTATCCAATGGATAAACTCTTGTGCAAATGTGAAATGGATGAATATGGTCAAAACAATAAATGTTTGGAGAGACAAGTTTGAAATAACCATAAATGGTTATGTAAGAGCCATAAATGGTCATGTAAGAGCCATTAGTGGTCTTGGAAGACTTTGGGGGTTAATTTGTTGAACACACAAAGCATTAAATGTTTTTCAAAAACTTTGGAGTCTTTGAGAAGTGACTCCATTTTGCTTAGGAATGTGACAATAATTAGGGGATGGATTAGGCTAATTAGGAAGGGGTTAGAAGAATCTAGAAAGGGGATTAGATTTTGCAAGTGGATTTGGTGGGTGAGAGAAAATAAGATTTTATTAAAAATAAAAATTCATTTATTTTAATAAATGTGTGCAAGTTGCATTTTTAGGAAAATGCAAGTGGGGTGGGGATAATGATTTAAATAAATATTTTATTTAATTTATTTAAAAGAGGAATAGGGGGATTTTAATTAAATAAATAGATTTTATTTATTTAATTGATTTGAATTTGATTTAATGAATTAATTAAAATAAATTGAATAATTTATTTAATTAATAGAAGAATGTTTGGAGATGAATTAATTAAATATTTATTTAATTAACTGATGGCTAGTGGATTTTTAATCAAATAAATAGCGATTATTTATTTAATTAAGCTGGGCAGATTTGTGTGACTACATTTGCCCCTCTTTGAAACGGTGCGGTTTATCGCGTCGTTTCAAAGAAAGAAAAATAGGTGTGAAGAAATGCCCCATAAAATGTAAATTTAATGGGTGGTATGCCCCCTCGAGAGATGGGCCGAAAAATTTCAAAAAATCGGGCGATCTCTTGAAAAAGAATGAAAATTGGCGAGGTGGTAGAAGAGAAGAAGTTAGCCATACGGGTGAAAAATAGAAGAGAACGGGAGAAAAATGGAGAAATGGGGGGCTCAGGAAGTTTACGGGGACCACGGCGGTGAGCGGGGGGAAGTTTCGGTGATGGCGAAGGGTATAAATGGGGTGAAAGGGGTGAAAATAGGATCATTTGTGACCGCAACCATTTGGAAATCAGAGCTCTGAAAGGGACATTTGGAGGAGCGAGTAGTAGTCATGATGCCGATTCCGATCACCGAGCACAGATTTGAGCGAATTCGACGGTTTTAGCGCTCAGATAACTACGGACCAGCGGTACGCAAATTTGAATTTTTAATTTTTATGCATTTTTTATAGGTTTTTAGCTGAGTCCAAGTCAAGTCGGAGCAAGAGCGCTGAAACTATGGTTTTGGCGTTTTTGCTCCATAAACTAGCGCTATTGCGCCGTAATGGCGCTATTGCCCCATTGTTTGAGCGCTTTTGGTTTGATATAGTGCTATTATATGCAAGTTTTAGCGTTGTTGCTAAATAAGCGCTATTGAGGGCTTAATTGAGCGCTATTGATTTCAAGTAGCGCTACTGTGTGGTTGTTTTAGCGCTTTTGTAGTTTGAGCGCTGTTGTGTAGCTGATTGAGCGCTTTTGTTAGGGTTGTAGCACTATTGTTTGTAAACTAGCGCTTTTGATGGTTTAATAGCGCTTTTGTCTTAAGATAAAAAGATGCCCCAGTTTGGATGAAGAAAATCTCCTGATGCCAATGATTGATGGATGGCGAGGTGAAGTGGGAGTTGTTTTGAACCATAGCAGCCTAATGAGACTTAGGTCATTAGGATAAATGCCCATTGAAGTCTAGGTGGCCATGATTGCTTACCTGTTGAGACCCGAAGATACTTGATCAAAGTATTTGTTGATAGTCTAGGTTTAAATTTAAGAAAGTTTGAAAACAAAACAACTGATGGTGATTGATGAATGTCCATGTGCAGGAGGAGCTGTGCATGTTGCAGTTACATGAGCGACATCCTGCAACACAGGGGTTGCGGGATCGATTGACACAGGCAGAGATAGACTGCATTGCCGCGACTCGTCTATATGAGGTGATGCACATGCCCGTGATTCGTATGAATCACGGACTGATCACAGCACTAGCAAAGCGGTGGCACAGCGAGACATGCACCTTCCATCTAGCACAGGGGGAGATGACAATGATCTTGGAGGATGTGTGGCGCATCCTACGGATTCCGATTCGAGGGGAGCTAGTCACATATGATAGATCTTAGGGGACTCTTGCAGTGCAGAGGATTTTTTATGAGGATGTTTTCATTGATGATGGCTCGATTGCCTGGGAGGATATAGCTACTTTATATGAGCCTCTACCAGCAGTTTTGTCGGGTATTGTGGGAGGTCTTCTGTGTCCAGATAGGCGATCACATGGGTTGGCCGTCGGATGGGGACAGGTTATCGAGATGATGATGACCAAGAGGACCCAATTTGCGTGGGTGCCGTGCGTGTTGGCGCACATGTACCAGGAGCTCCATGAGGTGGTTTACCGAGGGAGGGGTTCCTTAGCAGTGGGCATGACGTTGCTGCATATTTGGGCTTGGGAGCACCTACCAGTGATTTGACCGGTGAGTCTTAGATTCCGTGCAATAGACCAGCCGTATATGTTTATGTATAGTGGCATGATGAGTCAGCCCCACTTGGGGAAGTTAGAGTGGTGGCGGCGAGCATTAGACGATCTAGATGCAGTGATATGGCGGCCATACTTGGAGTGTGAGCCATGGGATGATGACGCAAAGGCACTACCTTATGTGTTTATGACTCGATTCCTCATTGGGAGGACCTCATACCATGTAGAGAGACAGGTGTCCGGACGAGTGATGAGGCAGTTTGGATGACAACAGGGACTGCCAGTGGATCAGGAGAGTATGCTTAGGTTATTCGGGAGAGGTATGCATGGGGTCCAGTGCTACCGTATGATCAGGCACTGGCAGAGTTCTGGACACTGCAGGCGAGACCATGGGACATACAACCAAGGGTCGTTGATGCAGGGGTGACATATGAGTATACGCAGTACCAGGTAGCGCACCCGATCCCACGGATATCGGATCTAGCAGAGCCGATCCCAGCGTTTGATGATGAGAGGGAACAGAGACGGAGGAGGGTAGGAGGTCGAGGAGGAGGAGTAGGAGGGGGAGGAGATGGAGGAGGTGGTGGAGGAGATGGAGGAGGTGGTGGAAGAGGTGGAGGAGGATTGGAGATGCGGAGTCAGCGGAGAGGGAGAGGTGGACTGCCTCTACAGATATCACAGGGACCATTGATACCGGGAGGAGTTCAGCTGAGTGGGAGGGGGATGGAGAGAGAGATCCCAATGGATAGAGGGGAGGGGACTACTGGAGAGGGTGGTGTAGGGGAGGCATCTATGGATACCGAGGAGGGATCCACTGGAGATCTGTGGGATCACATGATAATACGCTTGCAGACTCGGATAGAGGATTTGGAGGCGGAGGTGGCAGCTAGGGATGTGCAGCTATTTGCACGGGAGTCAGAGTTGGCGGTGGTGCTGCGGGAGAGGGATAGTGCAGTGGAGAGATTGGCAGAGCTGCAGGAGAGAGTGCGGGTTGGAGTAGGAGCACAGGGGCCTATAGGGGAGGTGATGAGGGAGATGCGGCAAGCACAGGCGGAGATAGACTACTGGCGGGGTTTATATGAGCAGGTGGTTCCAGTTAGTCAGCGAGCTCTTAGCTATTCGCAGATGTGGCAGGCTAGATCAGAGCGATCGCAGAGGGTGCAGAGCAGTGGGGGTGTGATGGGTCCTTTGAGGAGGGAGAGATCAGGGGATGTAGGAGGGAGTGGTGGTTCGATGAGGCCTCCATGGAGAGATGGAGCAGGGGGTGCTGGCACTAGTGGTGGAGCAGGTGGAGGTGTTGGGACAACATCTGGCCAGAGTGGTATTTGAGAGAGCATTTTTTTGCATATATGTATTGTATCATTGTCTATTTTTTGGACTGTATCTTGGATGGCTCTTGGTAGCCGATTTTGTAGACTTCATTGTACTCTGATATATGAGATGAGATATATGAGGAGATCCCATATTTTGATGATATACAGTTGATTATGTATGGATGTTTATGCAGGATGATGAGTTATGGCTTAGATGGATATGTGTACATGTATGCATTTGATGAGATGTTTCTTATATGCATGTTTTTATGACGATACTGACATATGAATGTAGGTTTATATATGTATGATTTGTTTGATTTTTTTGATGTAATGCTTTATATATGTAATGCCATGATGAGGATGTATGCTTATGATAATTTATGAACAGGATTTTGGTGTTTCTTATTTTGATATAATGATGAGATGATTTATGTGATAATGTTAATGCAATAGTCGAATGAATGATGTTATGTATGGATATGCATCTAGATGTTTTTAGATGAATGTAATATGGATAAACAAAATGTAAAGTACAAACGTTTATATGATAATGTTTAAATGAATGCATATATATAATGGATATAAAATGTTAAAAACCAATGTTTTGTAAACAAAGGGATTTATGATTCTAAATGCTTAAATATGATTTAAGTATAAATGATAATGTGATGATACTATAACTAATGTTTTAATAACTGCACCTTAATGCAATTAAAAAGAGGATAAATGAATGCAATTTGAATGAATCCTAAAATGAGCATAATAAGGTACTTTAATAAATGAATGAATGCACTTTTTCACTAAATGGATAAATGAATGTATACAATAATAAATGGTAATGGATAACTGTCACTAAAGGAATGCATAGTAAATGGCTTAATATAATCAAAGACAATTTGATCCCACGAATGAATCTAATCATTTATGATTGATGCAATGATGCAAATGTTTAATGAAAACTAATGCCCAAAATGAACTATATGCAATGTTAAGTTAAAAAATGATATGAATGTACTTAATGCAAGATGCAACTAAATGCGATGATGATATGACCATGAGGGATGCAAGGTTTGTAAGACTTTGCATGATGCATTGATGATGTATTAGAGTACTTGGTCGTGATTGTATCCAAGACCAGTTTTAATGGTCACTATATAAAACCTACATATGAATGAATGAATGGGTGATATGCAACAGAATGCAAGATATAAACAGATGAGATGAAATGACGATCCATAGTGCTCTATTTTCATCATTGAGCTTTAAAATGTTGGAAGAGAATACAAGCATCTTGACATAATGATTCAAGATGACTTGAGTATTCCTTTCATGGATTTTATATAGCAAGTTAATACAAACGACTTGAGATAAGGGTCAAGTCGATCAGAGTATTGCTTGCGGAACAGACAAGGATTATCGTCGTTCATGCATGACTTGGATCATCCTCCTTGATCTTAGGCTGATCATATCCTGAGACAAGTGCATATCGTACTAAGAGATTAAACCTTTATCCAATTTGGATGAGGAGGAACCAAAGAATGAGCATTGTACGTGCAAACAAACAGTATATACATAAAGAATAAAGAATAAGGATCCTTGGTAATGGTTCATGCCCATATGGTCGAGGTATACGCTGTAGTCAGCAAGCCGTAATGATCCATGACTGTATTTGGCATAAGATTACGTAGCTTGGTGAACTTCCCACGTAGACACCATTAGTACATGCCCCAGAACTTCATCGGAAATAATGCGCAAACGATACAAAACAATGCTGAAAGATCCCGATACAGATAAACGAATGATTGTACTCACAAATCAACCAAGTATTTGATAGCTTAACATAATTTTCTTGTCAAAGAAAACATCACTTTTGTCTTTGTTTTTGGTAAGGAAGGATGCATCCTTGTTGAAGACAATTTGGAGTGTTGATGTTGATTGTGTGGTTTGATTGGTAAATGGTCATCGTGTGAGTATTTTGTCAATGTGTGTTTTGGTATCTGCATGGATGAGTATGTACAAAGTGTCGCCATGTTTTTGTTTATTTTCGATGGTTTTTGATGTTTTTGGATTTTGTATTGTTTTTGAATGTTTTTTTTTTTTTTTGGTATTTTGAAGTGTTTTGGATGTTTTTGGATTTTGAATTTGTTTTGAATGTTTTTGGTATTTTCTGGTATGTAGGGGAGCCTGATGCTCTGTACAACTTAGGTATAAAACCGTTTTAGGTGCATGTTGTTGATTGGATCTGTGAGTGGTTCTCCTTCTGATGTAGCCAACTGATATGCCCCAAACCCGAATACAATAGTGACAACATATGGGCCTAGCCAGTTTGATTCAAACTTGCCTTGATGTTCTCTGTTTGGTTGATTACGAGGATTTTCTTGTAGAACAAGATCACCTACCTCAAATGTATGAGATCTAACTCGGTGATTATAGCTTCTGCTTATGCGCTGCTGATAGGCTTTGAGGTGATTGTATGCAGCTTGTCGCTTCTCATCAAGTAATTCTAAGTCTTGGAGGCGTGAGACTCTGTATGCTTCATCATCGATGAGATTATGCAAGGAAACCCATAGTGATGGTATCTCGACCTCAATAGGTAGAATAGCTTCGGCACCATAGACCAATGAGTAGGGAGTTGCACCTGTAGGGGTTCGAATGCTAGTTCGATATGCCCATAGTGCTGGATTTAGTTGAACATGCCAATCACAGCCAGCATCATTGACTGCCTTCTTTAGGATCTTCAATATGTTTTTATCGGATGCTTCGACCTGACCATTGCCTTGTGGGTAGTAGGGAGTGGAAAAGTGGTGTTGGATATGAAATTTCTCACAAAGTTCACGGACATCCTGATTTTTGAAAGGAAGACCATTATCTGTGATGATGGACATGGGTACACCATACCGGCAGATGATGTAGTTGAGGATGAATGAGGCGATCTTCTTGCCGGTGACTTGGGTAAGTGGAACAGCTTCGATCCACTTTGTGAAATATTCGGTGGCAGTAATAATGAATTTATGGCCATTAGATGAAGATGGATGAATCTTACCCACAAGGTCAAGGCCCCATTGACAAAAAGGCCATGGTGTTGTGATTGGTTGTAGTTCCTGGGCTGGTGCATGTATCAGGTCGCCATGAACTTGACATTTCTTGCATTTTCTGACAAAGTAGTAGGAATCCTTTTCCATAGATGGCCAATAGTATCCATTATGCAGGAGTTTCTTGGCTAGTGATGGACCACTTGCATGGGTTCCACAAATTCCTTCATGGACTTCTTCCAAAGCCTTTGTTATCTCATCTTGTTCCAGACATCGAAGGAGAGTACCATCAAGACTGCGACGGTATAAGGTTTCAGCAATAATGGTATATCGAGCAGTTTGGCGAATGAAGGTTTTACGTTGGTTATTGGATTGGTTGGGAGGAAGGGTGTGATCGCGGAGATAGGTGTAGAATTCACCATACCATGGGGATTCAGAACCGACAAGGCGACATATCATTTCGGATTCGGGGATATCATAAGCGGGAATCCAAAGCTATTCTACCATATACTCGTAGCGTGTTGAATTCTGTGGAAGATCTAAGAGAGATGCGATGGTAGCCATAGCGTCAGCAGCTCGATTCTGATCTCTTGGTATATGCTCAAAAGTGATAGTAGTAAATGATGTCTTTAGAGTGTCCACCATTTGCTTATATGGCATGAGTTTATCATCTTTGGTCTGATATTCATCTATTGCTTGTCGAATGACCAGTTGGGAGTCGCCATATACTTGTAGTTTTTGTAATTTCCATTGTACGGCTAACTTGAGTCCCGTGATCAAGGCCTCATACTCTGCTATGTTTTTAGTGCATGGAAATGTGAGCCTGTAAGACTTCGGGATGCTGTCACCTTGAGGTGTGATAAACAGAATGCCTGCCCCCGAGCCATGCCTAGTGTACGAGCCATCAAAGTATAATTTCCATGGTTGTGTTGTTGTGATCATGAATATCTCTTCATCTGGAAAATTGGAAATGAGAGGATGATCACCTATGAGAGGTGCATCGGCCAACTGATCTGCAATAACTTGACCTTTGATAGCTTTACGGTCCACATACTCGATGTCAAATTCACTTAGAATCATCACCCATTTGGCCAAGCGACCTGTCAATGCTGCTTTGTTGAGTAAATACTTGAGTGGATCAATCTTTGCAATGAGTTGTACTTTGTGTGTTAACAGATAGTGCCTCAGTTTAGTGGCTGCTAAGATTACTGCTAGGCAAGCTCGCTCAATAGGCGTGTAATTGAGTTCATAGCCCACCAGTGTGCGAGAGATGTAGTAAACAGCACACTCTTTTCCTTTTGTATTATGTTGTGCCAGTAGTACACCCAATGCTGTACTTGTTGCTGAGATATAGAGTAACAACGGTCTACTTGGATCTGGTGGCATCAGCAATGGTGGATTCATGAGATAGTCTTTAAGCGTCTGAAATGCTTGTTGGCATCGAGCATCCCACTAAAAGCAGATATTCTTATGTAGCAGGTGTGTGAATGGGTGACATTTATCAGCCAATTGTGCGATGAATCTGCGGATAGATTGGAGTCGCCCTTGTAATGTCCTTAGCTGACTGATATTCTTTGGTGGTGGCATATCCATGATTGCCTTTACCTTTGCTGAGTCAACCTCAATACCTTTGCTTGAGACGATGTATCCCAGAAGCTTCCCTGAGGTTACTCCAAAGACACATTTCTTGGGGTTGAGTCGAACATGGTATTGTTCCAGGCTATCAAATATTTTATCTAAGATGTGGAGATGCCCTTCTCCGGTGAGTGATTTTGCGAGTAAGTCATCCACATAATCTTCCATCATAGTATGCATCATTTCATGGAAGATGGTGGTCATTGCTCTTTGATAGGTTGCTCCTGCATTCTTGAGACCGAAAGGCATCACATTCCAGCAATATGTGCCCCATGGACATGTGAAGGTTGTCTTATGTTGATCTTCTAGTGTGATCCTTATTTGATTGTATCCTGAAAAGCCATCCATGAGTGAAAGCATGGCATGCCCTGCTATCAGATCCACTATGATGTCGATATTTGGAAGGGGGAAGTCATCCTTAGGACAGGCCTTATTCAGATCTCTGAAGTCAGTACAAACGCAGATGCCCCCTTTTGGTTTGCCAACAGGCACAATGTTGGAGATCCATTCTGCATAATCAATTGGCCTAATGAAACCAACATCTAGGAGTTTCTTGAGTTCTGTTTTGACTAGCACTGCAATCTGGGGATGCATCTTACGAAGCTTCTGCTTGATAGGTTTGGCTCTTTCTGCTATGATGAGGTGATGCATGACTAAATCAGGATCAAGCCCAGGCATGTTTGCACATGACCATGTAAAGTTGATCTGACGCTTCTGGAAGAACTCTATAAATTTAGGTTGTTCCTCTAGAGTGAGAAGAGATGCCAGATGTATGAGATGAGGATTTTCAGGAGTCCCCACATTGTATTCTTTGGTTTCCTCGATGAGAATCGTTGATCATTCCTGTTGTACATTAGCAGGGAGAATGTCAAACCCTTCATCCTCAGGTGCCTCAGAGAGGTTTTCACCGTTGGATACGCTCTTTCTTTTTACTTTTGTCGGATCAAACAGTGCCACAGTGTGGTTTTCACTGGAAGATCCATGTTTTATTGTTATATTTTTGCAGTTGAAAGGTTTGGCATCCGCCCCGAAGTATGTTGCGCTATTAAGTTCAATGGCGAATCCAGCTTTGTGATCCTCGCTTGGTAGGTTATCCCTTAATTCCAAAAAGTCAATTATGGCCTCATCGTTTTGGAAGAAGTCAAAACATGGAGGATTTGGTTGGTTCCATTCAATGAGTTTAGGGTGGATAATGGGCATTACTTCATCGATTAGGTTAAGTGTGTTAGATGTATCAGTGAGGGTCAAAACGTTATGGTGAAGGTCGTTAATGGTACTCTCCTTGTTAGAATTAGGCATAGGATGAGACATAGAGTTTGTGGAAGATGTTTCCAGTTCAGGAACCCAAGTGGTCTTTATCTGTGCTTCTCCATAAACAGGGATGTCTTTGCGTGGTGGAGGTGGTGATGTGTCTTCCTCATCTGAAGTATTAAGTTGTACCGAATCAAATTCCCATTCATGTGAGTCAGTCTCTGAATCACTTTCCAGCATCCGATTGCTATACCATACTGGGATGTCTTTTGAGTTAAACACTGCAGGTTTGATTGGTTGATGTACCTTTGTAGTGATCGGTGTTACAGGATGTTTGATGGGGATAAAAGAATCTGGCACAGGAAGTATCGGCAGTGTTGACTCAGTGGCTTCTGCGGGAACTGCTGGTACCATAGATGCTGCTGCGGGTTCTAATACTGCTAATGATACTATGGATGTAATGGTTGCTGCGAATGGGATTACTGGTTTGATTGGTGGGATGATTGGTATTGTAGATGGTTGTACTGGGATTTTGAGCCTCGATGGGGCAGTTGTGATGGTGCTTGATGCTGCTTTGATAATGAAAGGTGTCTTTTTTGCAGTAGGTTGACATAATGGTTTGCTGGGTTTTCCTTTGAATCTGAATTTAGGAAAAATTTCTTTCTCAAAGCCTAGGCCTATATTACCTTTGGACTTTAATTCTGGCAGCAGAGGTTCATGTCGTCCTTGTTTGCAATATCCCAAAGCACTCTGACCATCATATCCCATTTGTTGCATAATGAGGAGACCTTTGCCATACTAATCCGTAGGAAGTTTAACTTGTGGTAGATCAGTGGTGATGGGATCTTTATAGATCCATTTTGCTAAGTCCTCATCTTGGGTTTCTTCTTCTTGACTCTTTCCAAGGATGAAAGGCGTCAAAGCACATGCGAGCGTGATTAGTGGTTGTTGGAGTAACTGTTGTGGTTTACCATGTGTTCTAGGAGAAGTGGGCATCTATCCCACACAAAAGAGTTGACTCAAGTTGTATTCCCCGAGACCTTCCTCTGTTATTTTCATCTTAAGCTTTTCTTGCTTTGGTATAGTGGTGTTCGAACTAGCAAGAGAGGCTGGACTTATATATGATGTGGAGGAAATGGCTTCTCTATTATTAGGAACGGTAATCTCTGGTTGATGGCTGATATTATGGCAAAATGCAAAGGGGTTTGCATCGCCCAGAATTGTGATCTCTACACCATTATGTGGGAACTTGATACATTGATGGTAGGTAGATGGAACGGCTTGCATGGCATGTATCCAAGGTCTCCCTAATAATAGATTGTATGGCAGAGGAAGGTCCAGAACCTGACAGATGATGTGCTTTACCACAGGGCCCATGTGGATTGGTAGTACCACAGCTCCTTTGGATGAACGCTCTGCATCGTCATAGGCTTTGATTGTGATCTTCTTACAAGGATCCACTGATTCTACTGCATATCCTAATGCTGTGACCAACTGTAGTGTACAAATATTTAGGCCTGCTCCACTATCGATCAAGAATCGCTTGATCCTGTGTTGGTTAATAAATCCTTCGATGTGGAGTGAGGCGTTATGAGGTTGTTGGAAGGAAGAGTTGTCACTTTCGGAAAAAGTGAGACAAGGTGATGACTTTAGACTTCCAACCATGGCTTGAAATTGGTCTGTATTCAGATTTGCAGGGACTGACACCTCTTGGAGTGCTTGATCCAAGATAGTTTTATGAGAGGGCGATAGGCGCAATAGCTCTAAAATGGATATAAGCGCAGGCGTTTTATCTAATTGTTCCACCAGATTGTACTGCTTTGGGATGGAGGTGGTGCCTTGTGGAGCTACCTTGATGGTAACTTTGCTACGACGCGTAACAACATTGCAATTTGAGTTGGGATTTTTGAAGGTTATAGTTGCAACTTGTTCACTGGCATCATACAGGTGATTTACAATGTAATTATATGCAGCCTGTGTATAATCAGTGGTATCAGTGCCTCGCCTAGAAGTGGAAGGACCCCTTTGATCTTGCGATGGAAGTGGATTTTTGAACATCAGATGATCATTATTGGTTGTTTTTGGGTCATGTCCTTCAATTTCAATTTCTCCTCGGTCAATAAGATCCTGAATAAGATCTTTTAATCAGTGACAATTACTCGTCTTGTGTCCTCTTCCTTGATGGAATTCATAGTGTTCAGTATCTCTCCACCATGCCGGTTTGACCTGAGGCTCATAGTTTGATAGTTTAGGTAGAGTGACCAAATTTTGAGAAATGAGTTGTCGCAATACTGTTTCAATGGGTTCCCCTAAGGGAGTGTATGTGCATTTCTATTTTTGCTGACGAGGTCTTGGTTCATCATGAGATGTGATGCGACCTTGATTGGAAGGAACATTTGTGTTGTTCTGAGGTGGAGGATTCTGTCCTGCAAACCGAACCACAGGTTGTGCATTTTGGATAGTCCGGGCATCCACAACCCCATCATTGACAATATTCTTTTTTTTATTCCAGAAGCTTGGTTTATCACTATTGAAGCGTGGACGAGGACCATCTTTTGGTTCATTAAAGATTTTGATGAGTCCTTTCTTGATGAGTGCCCGTTCACATTTTAAACCCTTGGTGATCATATCATTAAAAGAGTCTGTGTCTTTGACATCCAGGTGAAATTCCATTTCTTCGTTTAAGTTGGAAATGAATATTTCCACTAGTTCTCGTTCAGGTAACTGAAGAGAACGTCTGCTAGACATTTGGCACCATCGTTGCAGGAATACTGAGAATAGTTCACCTGGTTTTTATTTGGTGTTGCACAAATCAGCCATGGTGATGTCACGTTCAATGTTATGAGAGTAATGAGCGAGGAATTTTTGGATAAGTTCCTCAAATGTTCTAATGCCACCTGGTAGTCGGAAAAACCATGATGTGGTTGTTCCTCCCAAGCTTTGGGGAAAAAGACACATAAGGTAGGTGTCTTCATATGCCACTTCAAGGCAAGCAGAATGAAATTCTCTGACATGATCACGGGGATCCCCCTTTCCTCTATATTTTTCAAATTTGGGTGTTTCGAATCCTCGTGGAAAGGGTGGCATATAAAGATTTCTATCAAAAGGGTAGGGACAGATGTCATTGAGTGAGAATTGGTTAGTTTTGACACCACTATGAAGTTGTTGAGCGAGATTCTCGACTTGTTGCCGCAACATCTCCATTTCAGTTGGAGGAGGAGGTGGTGGGTTACCTCGAGGAATGTTATATCTAATGGGATCTCTACCTCTTTCCTCTTCATGGCGACTTTGTCTTTCGGATGCTTGTCTTAATTGGGCAAGATCAAAGTCAAAGGGGAGTTTTCCTCCTTCTTGAGTGAGTTTTAAGAAGTGAGCATCCGCATTGCTCCTGAGTATTTCGTCAAACAGTCTGTTAAAGAGAGGGTTATGTTGAGCCCTTTCTATTGTTGTAGGAGTAGGAGTACTTGGGTTTTCGTCATTTGCATTTCCTCCAAGTGCTTCTTGAAATTCATTGAGATTTTCCTCTTCTTCTTCTTCTATTTCTATTTCTCGTTGCCTTGACTGTGATCGGGTTTGAGCCATTTTGTTTATGAGTCTTTGTTGAAGTTGAGTGAAAATGATGATGAGTTTTTGATGAAATGAGAGATTGATGATTGGTGAATTGTGTGGCACATGGATCTCTAGCACTTTTTAAGGTGGATGTAACCGAAATTCCTTCTTTGAATTGCTTGTTTGTTTGATAAGATTTGATGTGATAAGGTGTAGAGAAATCTAAGATGTGCTACAGATTTAACTACCTAGTAATGAGAGGATTCACTCATGAACTAGTTTTAACCTACGTAGATGTGTCTCTTAGGATGAGCTTATCCTAGATGTAGAAACAATCTAAAAAAAGTGATGTGATGTGTTTGATTTCAAGCAATATCTAAAAGAGAACTTGGGACAAGAACCTCTTAATGTTTTGAGAGTTGGGACGGATTGATGATGAAGTGATGATGGATGAATAAGATGATGAATGAAATGTTTTCAACTTCAATAAAAGCTTTGTGTTACAAATGGGACAAACTCTACCTCTTCCCTTTCAGGTGTTAGTGGTATTTCTCGAACTGTGTTGTAGGTGATACAGACATTTGGGAAAAAGTTGGGATTAATCTTACCTCCTTGGTTTTTGTGATAACTTAGAGCTCTATATTGCATAAAAGCTCTGCGGTTCAATGTCTCTGAATCAAATTCGTTTGTTTTGTCTTGAAGGTAGAGGTGCATGTGACACAGAAAAACTCGATGGGAGACAAAGATTTGTCTATTGATATAGAAGAATTTCCTCCTTTTGATCAAAGCCTTTGAGCTTAATGGTCTTCTTTTCAAGTTGATATTCTGATGATGCTTCTTCTTTCGCAAGATGTGAAGAATGGTCATAAAATTTTGACTCTTTGTTGTTCGCACTTTGTTTTTGATGAGTTTGGTTGGATGAATACTTTGTTTTTGGAAGTGATTTTCTTTTGATGTTTCTTTGACAAGAAGACAAAGCAAGCACACAAACACAAGAATGTAGCCTCAAAGGCACAAATGAGTATGGGTCTAGATCAACCCAATCCTTGGACTTTTATATGACCCTTCCTTTAGATGTATTTTAAGGTGTATTTCCAAAGCCTGAAGTCGGCTCAATTTGCACTTGGTCTTTAAAACGAACACACTTCAAACACTTTTTATCCCTAAGGTCAAATGGCCAGTTGTGATAAATTTAGCCCACATCTTGATATTTCTTCGACTTTGGTACTACATACCTTATGAATCCCGCTGTGGCAAGTAAGGATGTGATATACTAAGTCTTGCACGAGCATAACAAATAGATGATCCCTATGATGGGGGATTCACCACCTTTATCAAGCCACAAGTGACTTTTCAAAAAGCTATGTTTCTACTCAAGGAAATACGTATGGTGAGTATCTTGGGAGCAAAACCATCTATGCTCTTGCACTAAATTATATCGCAAATATTCTCAATCAATAGAACGGGTGGGATACTACTTAAAAGTGTTTAGTCATGTTCGATGTTTTTGGATATAAGTTCATTCTGCAGTGACTCACTTAAGAGCCTTGTAACTGGTGGTGGGGCCCATTTGTCCTTTCGGCCAGTTACACTGTAGGAACAGCTATACCCAAGGCTACAGCTTTCGCTCTCACCTGATTTCTATAGCGGCTCGAAGGATTTACCGCTCGAGGTCGTTCCCAAGAGTATCAATCCCTTGGCAGGCCTCTCTTAAAAAGATAAAATTTAATTGTTACTAACACTTTTCTCTTGAACCTAAGACCATGAAAGCCAAGGGAGAGGATAGTGTGTGTTAGAGGTAGGACCACTCGACTGACTTTTTGCACAAGTGTGCCAAGCACGAAAGACACTTGTTCTTTTTAATCCACCATTGCAATGTGATCTAACTATTTGGAGATGTTGCTCCAACAACCATGGTGTTCTTTTTAACTTCAAAGGCAATGTGTTTTGTAATCTAGAATTGGGAAATCCTGGTCAACTTAATGAAAAACATGTTTTTGTTTGAAGTAAAATTTGCTTGCAAAAATTAAAACAAATGGATTGTGTATTTTATGTGCACCAAATTTGAAAGTGTGGATTGTAAATCTTTTTAGTTTGATGCAAGGAAATCAAATTTGTTTGTTGATTTTAAGCCCCAAAAGACAAGTGATCCTAACTAGAAAGCAATGGAATTTTGTTTGTGTTCAAGTTTTAATGCACCAAAGGAAAATTTGTGATTTTTAATGGTGCGTTTTAACCTGTACAAACAACAATGTGTTAGTAAAATCGATGTCCAAGGGGGGGCTTCCACAAGCCTAAAATTTTCACTTTTTTGGTTACAAGGCAATTTTTACGACATTCTGTTACAATAGCGCTAGTCTATGTTTGAACAGAGACGCTATTTAACACAAAAGCACTGAAAGAATGGGAAAGCCAGAGAGGCAAAAGCGCTGAAAGATTTCAATAGCGCTAAAATAACGACAAACGTGCCAAAACAAGTCCAAAAGCGCTGAAATTTGGACAATAGCGCTATTGTAAAAACAATAGCGCTAAAAGAATAAGTGTCAGTAGCGCTAGAACGTGTTCAATAGCGCCAAAACGCAACTTGTGTGACATTTTCAACATTCAGACATGTTAGTTTGCTAAAAAAAGATGATATTTTTGGTGTTCGATTCACGTCAGGTTCACCAAATGATGCTTTGCAAAGTGGACAAGGTTAGTCTAAGATAAACAACACAAGACACACAAGAAAATCGTTAGTGTTATTCAATCAAAAACTAATCTAAACAGGCATATCAAGAGAGACACTAAAATCATGCTAATATATCTAACTAATGAAACAAAGATAATGAGGCATCTCCAAATGCCTCTTAGCATGCTCTTAGTTCCTTCTCCCTTGTTCCTCTCCTCTCCAAGTTCCAAAATAGTGTAGCTCTCGGCAGCTTTTTGTACTATGGATGCTTATGGAGGATTGAGATTGAAATATTGCCCTAAATGTAAATAAAGAAGCAAATATTAAGCTATTGATACTAAAATGATTTATTTTAACCAAAATGACAATATATGAGTTAATTATGCTAAAATGCTCTCTTAAAATGTCTATAGCTTAAATGCATACAAGTTTTCAGGATCTGGATTATGAAGAAATGGACTCTATTTATAGGAAAAATGGAGTAATGGATGGTTGAGATTGAGCAATCTCAATAAGGGTCAGGATTGAATGATTTCAAATCCATGTGAGGGCTTTCAACCCAATCCCAAGATGACAAGTGTCAATGTGAGATAGGTTGAGAGGAGAGGGAATAAGCATTAAATGCTTGATATGACCTTGGGAGCTAAAGTCAAGGTTGGTTGAATGAATAAACTCTTTATTCAAAGAATAAAGCTTTTATCCAATGGATAAACTCTTGTGCAAATGTGAAATGGATGAATATGGTCAAAACAATAAATGTTTGGGGAGACAAGTTTGAAATAACCATAAATGGTTATGTAAGAACCATAAATGGTCATGTAAGAGCCATTAGTGGTCTTGGAAGACTTTGGGGGTTAATTTGTTGAACACACAAAGCATTAAATGTTTTTCAAAGACTTTGGAGTCTTTGAGAAGTGACTCCATTTTGCTTAGGAATGTGACAATAATTAGGGGATGGATTAGGCTAATTAAGAAGGGGTTAGAAGAATCTAGAAGGGGATTAGATTTTGCAAGTGGATTTGGTGGGTGAGGGAAAATAGGATTTTATTAAAAATAAAAATTCATTTATTTTAATAAATGTGTGCAAGTTGCATTCGTAGGAAAATGCAAGTGGGGTGGGGATAATTATTTAAATAAATGTTTTATTTAATTTATTTAAAAGAGGAATAGGGGGATTTTAATTAAATAAATAGATTTTATTTATTTAATTGATTTGAATTTGATTTAATGAATTAATTAAAATAAATTGAATAATTTATTTAATTAATAGAAGAATGTTTGGAGATGAATGAATTAAATATTTATTTAATTAACTGATGGCTAGTGAATTTTTAATCAAATAAATAGCGAATATTTATTTAATTAAGCTGGACAGATTTGTGTGACTACAATATGAATTAATTGTCAAAAAGCTAACTAAGTGCCCCAATAGATCTTAAATGGATTGAACAACTTTAATTATATAATATACAAATATAAAGTTTACTTAAGATAAATAAATTATGAATATACTACACATTAATCCCCGATATTTATAAATTTTTCTAAGTTAAATTTAATAACTTAAAAATTTATTCTAAGAATATGTATGTATATATATATGTATGTGTATATCTATGTATACATACATATATATGTATATATATGTACATATATATGTATATATACATCTATATATATATACATATATATATAGATGTATATGTACATATATATGTACATATATATATATGTATATCTATATGTACACATATACATATATATGTACATATATATATATATATAGATATGTATGTATGTATATATATGTACACATATAGACATCTATGTATATGTATACATATACATACATATACATATATATACATACATATATATATATATATGTACATATATATGTATATGTGTACATATAGATATACATATATATGTATATATGTACATATATATATATATATATATATATATATATATATATATATATATGTATGTATATGTATACATATATATATATGTATGTATATGTATACATATACATATATGTATATATGTGTGTGTGTATATATATATATAGACACACACACACATATTTGGTTACATTCCCAGATTAATAAATTGCATAAAAGAAGAGTATATAAACAGATATGTGTATAAGAAAAATACTAATGTAAGAGTAAAAATAATAATTTAATCATAGGGACGAAAATATAACAGAAAATAGTTTGAAATAAATAGAGAAATAATTTGCTCCAGGCACAAATAACAAGTTTATGCTGAGAAATACAAAACTTTTCAAGAAGATTTAATATTCACACTGAGGGAATTATATTCTATTTCCAACTAATATTCACAAAGAGAGATTTATTTCCAGCATTCACAGGGAAATAATTTATTTCCAGCATTCACAGGGAAAGAATTTATTTCAACTATTATTCACAGAGAGAATATATATCCAGATATATATGTAAAAAATAATAATTAAGTAATCAAATGAGAATAAAGATTTATTTATAGGGATGAATAACAGAGGATTATTCACAGGGAAATATATTCTTCAAATTTCAACTATTATTCACAGAGAGAATATATATATCCAGATATATATGTAAAAAAAATAATTAAGTAATCAAATGAGAATAAAGATTTATTTACAGGGATGAATAACATAGAGGATTATTCACAGGGAAATATATTCTTCAAATTTCAACTATTATTCACAGAGAGAATATATATAAATAATTAAGTAATCAAATAATAAAGCTTTATTTACAGGGATGAATAGCACAGAGGATTATTCATAGGGAAATATATTCTTCAAATTTCAACTAATATTCACAGAGAGATTTTCTTTCAGATAAATATTAAGATTCATATCATTTAATCACATAGGGAAGATTTTTAATCTCATAAAAAGAATTTTAAATAAGGGGAAATATGATTTTTGGATAGATCTAAAATCTTTGGAAAAGCAAAAAGCAAGATCATATGCATATTTTCTACATAAAATAAATAATAGAGCTGCATTTTATTCCTAAATAAGAAAAAGAGATTTATTTATTCATTCATAGAGAGAGAGATTTATTTATTTTTATATTCAATATCATCTCAAGTTTTCAAGAAAAAACAGAAAAGCAAAAATCTAATTTTCTACCTTTTAAATAGATTAAATAAAATATGCAAGAGAAATCTGCATTTGTATTTAAAAAGAGAAAGAATTATATCAGTGCATTTCTTTAAAGAAAACAAAATAGATTTTCTTCCTATCTAGCAATTAAAAAAAAAATGATTCTTTCAGAAAACTATATTCAACTAAAGAATCTAGAAACTATATATATTTTTTTGATAAATACAAATTCCTCATATGACAAAAGGAGAGAACCTGGTTTGTTGAATCCTCTAGCTATCCTTTGATCCTTCCTTGCAACTTGAGAGAGATCCTTCGAACAACCACTTAAAAATCCTGCAACAAAAATGAGACTACCAAAGAAGATCCTACTACTAAAACTTGGGAAATTTCCTTCAAAACATAATCAACTCCCTTCTTTGAAACTTGCATACAATTTTATAAGAAAAATTCCTCCATTCCACTATCTAGAGAATTTAATTAAAAAATAGATTATTTTCCAATATTGGACTCATGCAAATTGATTAAAAACTTAGTGGGGGAGTTACATGCAAGGTGGTGGAGATTCCTCTAGAAGCTTCCAATTCCTCCTACAACATGTGCCATAATTGGGAGTGGAAAATAAATAAATAAAAATAATGCCTTTTGAATTATATTCCCCAGGTGTGTGTGTGTGTGTGTGTGTGTGTATTCATTTTATTCTTTTATATTTATTCAATCATTTAAATAGCTTAACCAAAAATCTAATAGAATTGTATTTAAATCAAAAAGTGATAAAAGAGGGTTGTGACAACAAGTTGTATGGAATTATATATGAATCAATTTCCCAAGTTCTCATAGAACAACAATATCCATTGCATCTAGTCTATAGCAAAGAGACATAGCTAATGTTGAGATGAAAAAATACATTATATTGAACCTCATGTAGTTGTGTTCATATTACTTCATCCTTTCTTATAGAGTGGTGTCCTCAGTACATTGGGGAGATACTTAATGCTATCAACATATAAAATGGGATAGATTGTGTGCAAGGTGTAGCTTAATGATGCATATGCATGTTGATGACTTGTAGACATGAAGTCATACATCTTTTATGAAGATCAATAATAAATGAAGATTCAAAGTAGTCATATTTCTATCCAAGAATAAATGAAGGTCTAGAGTGTATCAAAATGGTTGATGTTTGAATTATGGTATTGACTATGCATGGTTGATAATCTCAAGGAAAGTTAGTCCCTATAGTTGTATGAAAAGAAGAGGGTGGTATTAAACTCGTATGCCCTTATCAAAAGCAGTTGGTTTTCATATGCAAGAGTTTGAACATATAGTAGTGCATAGCATTGGAGTATGCACATTCCAAAAGAAAATTGCTAGTTGAAGAAGTGCTTTGGTCCTATGGAATGTTGAAGTGGGTTATGCAAGATTGCAATGTATGTTGCTCTTTAATGTGGTTATTATTGATTTGGCATGAGTCTAGTGTAGTGAGATCAAGAGCTTAGTCATGAAGTGAAGTTGTAAAGGTTCTATGTGCTTGTAGTGTCGATAAGAGTTGTAAGAATTTGATGTGGACACAAGCATTTCCTACTATGGTTGTGGAGTACAAAGGTTGGCCCTCTTCATTCCAATGTTAGAGGTTGATATGTAGATTGTATGAATCTAGAATGTTACTAACAAACAAGAAGATGTGCTTGAGGAACATTCCAATGTCCTTGTGTAGGTTGTTGTAGATGTAGTGGTTTGTGTCAGTTGCCCATTGAAAATGTTTGTCTTTTCAAATGTGGATATTGAAGGATCTAATGTGCAAGAAAGGAAATAGGGTGTGTAGTTAAAAGATGCAAAGAGTGTAGCATGTTCAACTATCTAACTTCAATGTTATTGGAAGGCAATCTTGTGACCAATGGATGGTTAGCTTGGCAATGAATATATATGGTTTAAATAAGTATATACAATCTATAGTTGGAAAGTATGCATGTTGTATTGTTATTTGTGTCATCATTTGGCTAAGGATATTACAACGCTTAAAGATTCTTTTTGTGCCAAATGTTGTGGATGGTCACCAACCTATTGATGTATCAAGTGTAGCTGGTTGGCATTGAGGTTCCTTAAGAAAAAAATGATCAATGCTCTCCCTAGCCATGTTGAAACTCAAACTCCAAGACTCTAGAGTATGGGTGGCAACTTACACCATTAGTAATGAGGTTGTGTCACCTCATCAGAGGGTTTCATTCATCCAAAGAGTTTGATGAAGAATTGGTTTCATAGAAAAAACATCTATCCTTAGGAGCTATTTTTTTATATACTTTCTTCTCGATAGTGGCATGAAGCATTGCAATGCTTGAAACTTAGATAGATGCATTTGACATATGTAACATGAGCTTGAGCCTTTATTCTCTCATACCAATGACTTGGTTAACTATAGACAACTTCCCATGTAGGTAAAGTTATAGCTAAGAAAAATGATGTAGATTTACATCCAATGGAAAGCTTGGATTGTGAAAGCATTATTATATAATGTCACAGCCAAGGTGATGCAAAGACATGAAAAAGGTGTAAAAAATATTGTCCTGTATTCATCAAAGGTGTGATAAACAAATATAAAGAATTTGGTAGGAGAGTGACCTTCTTGATTAGAGAAGGGAAAGTGTTGGTGTAAATAAATATTCATTATGGATATTATTACACTTTACTTAAGTTAACTTAGGATAATGCATCTCTTCGTAGTTTGGATTTGAGACACTTAGGGAAGTGTGCACATAGGGATATAGCTTGGAGAAATTCCACTTTTTGTGGTCTTATTTTGTTGTTACACTCCACATTCGGTGGGTCATCCACCTCTTGTGAAATATTATATTATTTCTCCTACCTACCCTTGTTTCTCATTGAGCTACATGTCATGATTGTATGCTCGTACATCCATATGGCCTTGCCTATATAAGCAGGCTTATATTCATTGTATTGGTTAATCCAATTGATCATTTGCATATTGATGAGAATACAGTTTGTTCTTGTCATTCTTTTGTCTCTCTTTTATACTTTTCATTGTGCCCTTGATCTTGGCAAAATCTCACATGGTATCAGAGTCATTGGGACTTCAATTGATTGGTTTTTTGAGACATCTTGGAAGGCTTCTATTTTTGGATCTGAGGGACAGTATTTTTTGGAGGCATCTTAGAGCATTTTTGACCTCACCATTGCGTCTGGGAGGCCCTTTCCATAAAAAAATCGAGTATAAACTCGACCTATTTTGACAAAAATCAAATTTTGGGTGTTGGAGGAATATTTTGCCCAATTCGGGCGGTACGGTACAGAATTTTCGGATCTCAAAAAATATATATATATTTTATTTTTTTTCCAGTTTTGAAAAAGATTTTTTTGAAAAAAAAAAAACCTTCTGCCTAGACAGCATTTTTTTGAAAATTTTTAGATCCCTCTCCATTGAGCAGTTTGGATTTTTTAGTCAACTTTGGAGGCTCATAACTTGCTCAATTTTGCTCCTTTTTGGGTGCAATTTTATTTATTTAGGCTAATTTTTCGTGCTCTTCGCAATGGTGTGGTTATTTTCTGATTTTGGTGCACGGGTTTTTCAGAATTTTTGGATTCTCTCAATTGTATGTCCAATCCTTAATTTTGCAACTTCAAAGGCTTCGTTTGAGCTCATACGACCTCCTTTTCAAGTGCCCTTTTTTTTTTAAAGTGCACATTTTTTCGTCTACTTTCATAATTTGTGATCAAATTTTAGATATTTTGAGTGGACATTTTACTTTCAGATATTGGTCTTATTTGGCCTATTTGGTACTTGTAAATTGCTTTGATCTTAGTTTAGATCTCTTGCATTATTAGTTTGAGTCTCTTTTGGCCTTATTGAGGTAGTTGTAAAGTTGAAATCATAAGTCCAATTTGCCATTTTTTGCAAGTGGCCCATTGTACACACACTAAGTGTCAAATCATCATTTTTTTATTTATTTTTACCGGGGGGGGGTTCTTTGATTGAGTGAATTTGGGGAGGGGGGGGGGGGGGGGGGGGGGTCTTGTGTGATTGTGTCTCTCTTTCCTTGTGCTCTTTCATTTTTGTTGCAATGAGTCCTCATAAATTTCCACCTTTAACTCCACATAATTATGCATCATGGAAAATTAAAGTATGGAGCAAATTAATGGAAAAAGGTCTCACGCATTACATAGATGGAACAATAGAAGCACCACCTGATCCTAATGCTCAGTTAGAATGGCTCACTAAGAATTGCATGGCTCTTGGAACTTTGCATAAGTATGTATCAAATGACCTCATTTTTCACATTGAGAAGTGTACTACAATCAAAGAGGCTTGAAATTTGTTTCAAAAATTGTATGGTCAAGTTGATGAAATCATAGGTTACAAGATTGACAATGAGCTCACCAACTTGGATCCCAAGAGTTTTGATACAATCCAAGATTATGTCACCAAAGCAAATAAGCTAAGAGCAAAGCTTAAGGATTGTGGAATTGACAAAAAGGATGCTCAGTTGATATTCAACTTGTTGGACAAGCTTGCACCAGAATATGTAGCATTTGTATCTAGCTTCCAAACTCATCGTTTGATAGTGGGGAGTTCCTACATTATGCCTTCATTTGATGCTTTCACGGAAATGTTGATATTGGAACAATCTAAGTTGTTGAACATGGGGCTTCTCAAGTCTTCAAAGTCCAAGGCTTTGGTGGCTAATCAAGGGAATCAAGGAGGTCCAGGCAAAGATTCCAACAAGAAGAAGAAGTAATATAAGTCAAAGCCATAGTAGGAAAAAGGGCAATCATCCTCTCCATCACAAGGCGATTTTTCATCATCTTCCAAGAAGGGGACTCCACCTAAGAAGGATAAACCAACTTGTGCATATTGCAAGAAGTATGGTCATGATGAGCATTGATGCCACACCAAGCAAGTTGATGAGTTGACAAATCTTCTTAAGAAAAACAATATCAACTTGCCATCCACCTATACAAAGAAGGATTCATATCCTTCCTCTTCCTCACAGTCTAAGGGAAAAGGGAAAGCATTTGTGGCTACAACAGGTTCTTCACAACAGTGGATACTTGACTCAGGTGCCTCTTATCACATGGGTTCTACAAAGGAGCAGTTTTCTTCATTGGAGCCATCTAAGGTACCTCACATTTACATAGGTGATGATACACAAGTAAAGGTTGAAGGGAAAGGTTCAGTTGACATGGATGATGGAACATTTGAGAATGTTCTTTATGTTCCTAACTTGTCTACCAACCTTCTCTGTGTCTACCAAATCACTCACTATGGGAATGGGAAAAAGGTTGAGTTTACACCTGATTTAGTTGTGGTAAAGGAACTTGATGATGATGCCTTGGTAGCAGTGGGACAAGTCAATGACAACTCAAGGCTTTATTCATTCTCCCACTTTGTGCCAAGTTCTCCTTCTAGGGCCTTGCTTACTCATTCAAATTCAGAAAGTAAGCTATGGCATGAGCGGTTTGGTCACCTCAACTACCGCTATCTTCAATAGCTCAGCACTAAAGACATGGTCACAGGTCTACCTCGAATCAGTTTTTCAGAGGGTGTATGTTCAGGTTGTTCCATGGGAAAGCATCCTAAGGAGAAGTTTGATAAGGGGAAAGCTTGGAGAGCTTTGGAAGTTCTTCAACTTGTTCACAACGATGTAGCAGGTCCATTTCCAGCACCTTCATTTAGCAAGGCCCGCTATATCCTCACCTTTATTGATGACTACTCCCGCTTCACTTGGGTCTACTTTCTCATTCATAAGAGTGAAGTATTTGATAGATTTTAGGACTTCAAGACTTGTGTGGAGAAGCAATCTGGGAAAGTGGTCAAGATTCTTCGTACAGATAATGGAAGGGAATATGTGAACAAAAGACTTGAGGATTTTTGTACATTTGAGGGGATTGATTTTCAACATTTTGTTGCTTACACTCCACAGCAGAACGAAGTTGCAGAAGGCAAGAATAGAACTCTCAAAGAAATGGCTAGCTGTATGATACATGCACGTTCTCTTGATCCTGCTTTTTGGGCAGAGGCTATTAGTTGTGCCACACACATCCAAAATCGGGTTCCTCACAAAGCTTTGCAAGGTATTACTCCTTTTGAGGCTTGGGCTGGTAGGAAACCAATTGTGAGACATTTCAGAGTCTTTGGGTGTCCAGCATGGGCTCGCATACCTCCGCAGAAACGCAAGGCATTGGAACCTCAGAGTCGGCCTTGCATATTTGTTGGATATCCTGAGGGTGTTAAGGCATATAGATTGATGGATCCTAAGACACATGAGGTGTTCATTGAGAGGAGTGTTCATTTTGCGGAAAGCTCTCCTAGATTAGCCTCTCTACCTCCTCCACCTTCCTCCATTGTGGATAGTGATGTTAGTGATTCAGATGATGAGACTCCTTCAACTCTGACTCATAGGGTTACACCTCCGCAGGGTCCACTTGCAATTGAGGAGCCTCGTTCTCCACCTCCACCTATACCTCGTTGGGCTCGACAAACACTTGAGTCTGCGAGTTCTCTTGTTGGGGATCCTTTAGATACACAGAGGACTCAATCACAGCATCAGGATCTTCCACATGCATTCATTGCTACTGCTTTCGATCCACAGACATTTTGAGAAGCATCAGGGGTTCCTAAGTGGGACCAAGCTATGGAGGAAGAGTATAGTTCCTTGATGAGGAACAACACATGGAATTTAGTCCATCTCCCTAAGGGGAGAAAGATGGTTCGATATAAGTGGATCTATCGAACCAAGTTTGCAGCGGATGGTAGTGTGGATAAGTATAAGGCTCAGCTTGTTGCGAAAGGTTTCTCTCAGGTTCCAGGTGTTGACTATATTGAGACCTTTGCGCCTGCAGCCAAGATGAACTCCATTCGCTTGACACTTGCTATTGCTGCAGCTCATGGTTGGGTTGTACATCAAATGGATGTGAAGAGTGGTTTTCTTCATGGTGATCTTGATGAGGAGATATATATGGAGCAGCCACAGGGTTTCATCCAGGATACTTCCTTGGTTTGCAAACTAAGGAAATCTTTCTATGGCCTTAAGCAGGCCCCCAGGGCTTGGTATGCCAAGATGGATTCCTTTCTTCTCTCAGTAGGGTTCACTAGGTGTCATTCTGATTCAAATGTCTACATTTTGTGACAGGATGACTCTCACTTGATACTTGTGCTCTATGTTGATGATTTGATCATTACAAGGAGCACCACATCCATCATTAGCAGGGTCAAATCTGCTTTGCATGACAGATTTGCTCTGACTGACTTGGATCTTTTGCACTACTTTCTCGGGATAGAGATTTCACAGTCACCTTCCGGGATTACACTATCACAGCCCAAGTATGCTCTTGATCTACTTGCACGCTTTCATATGGTTGATTATAAGCCTGCACCGACTCCCTTTCTTTCAAGACTCAAGCTTGAGGCTCAGTGTTCTTCTCTACTAGTTGATGCCACATTGTATCGTCATCTTGTGGGTAGTCTCATCTACTTGACTCATACACACCCTGATATTTCATTTGCAGTTGGCATGGTTTCCTGCTTTATGTAGGAACCACATGAGCTTCATTGGAAAGCCACCAAACGCATCCTTCATTACATCCAAGGTACACATCACTATGGGATTCACTATGCAGCAGGCACAGGACTTCGCTTGGTTGGTTACACAGATTTCGATTGGGCTAGTGATCTTCATGATCGCAAGTCTACTTCAGGTTACAGTTTTCACCTTGGTTCAGGCCCCATTTGTTGGCAGAGCAAGAAGCAGCATGTTATTGCTCTCTCTTCGACTGAGGCTGAGTATCAAGGAGTTGTTAACGCAACGATTGAGACCATTTGGCTTCAGCAGATTCTCACGGAGTTTGAGTTCACCACTCCACGACCGACAGTTCTACATTGTGACAATCAGAGTGTTATTGCTATCTCGAAGAACCCGGTCCAGCACCAGCGGACCAAACACATCGAGATCCATATGCATTATATCCGAGAGTTGATTTAGGAGTAGGTCATTGATTTGCAGTATTGTCCTACAACGAAGCAAGTTGCAGACATATTCGCCAAACCTTTCACCAAGAGTAAGTTTCAGCAGTTGCGAGCTCTCTTGGGGGTGTGGGATGTCTCATTAGGGAGGATCAGCTGACTTCTCCTTCCTCTCTTATGGGGGGGACTTTTTCCTCTTTGAGGTTTTGTCCTTCTTCTTTGAGAGTCTTTTTGTACATTCATCTCTCTTTTGGGGGGGGAGTTTTTTCCCACTGGGTTTTATCCCTTTCTCCGTTTGTGAGAGATTGCATTGCATAGTTTTGCTTGCATTTGCATATTGTACATGGGTACCTATCATGGCCTAGTGGCCGGGACCCATCTTGCATTGTTGACTTGAGTCTTCATTCCCCTAAGTTGCACTTAAGGGGGGGTGTTGGTGTAAATAAATATTCATTATGGATATTATTACACTTTACTTAAGTTAACTTAGGATAATGCATCTCTTCGTAGTTTGGATTTGAGACACTTAGGGAAGTGTGCACATGGGGATATAGCTTGTAGGAGAAATTCCACCTTTTGTGGTCTTATCTTGCTGTTACACTCCACATTCGGTGGGTCATCCACCTCTTGTGAAATACGATATTATTTCTCCTACCTACCCCTAGTATTTCTTACCTGCCCTTGTTTCTCATTGAGCCACATGTCATGATTGCATGTTTGTACATCCATATGGCCTTGCCTATATAAGCAAGCTTATATTCATTGTATTGGTTAATCCAGTTGATCATTTGCATATTGATGAGAATACAATTTGTTCTTGTCATTCTTTTGTCTCTCTTTTATAAAGTACCCTTGATCTTGTGCAAAATCTCACAAAAAGTATCCATAAAATGAGACATCCTTGTCATTCTTTTGTCTCTCTTTTATACTCTTCTCAACTGAAAATATCCTTCTCTAAAAAAAACAAACTACTCCAACAAACAACTCTACCCTTGCATCTAAATATTCTCTTCTAGAAATAAACCTCTTTGTACATCTCTTTTAAGACGGTCTTTATAACTCCCCTTAGGCTATTTTAAATTTTAATTGAAAGTGGGACCTTTCAATGCAAATGCTCATTATTAATACCTTATTTTCATAAATGAGACATTTTATAATAAATAAAAAAGAGATGCCCACTTTTCAAATATAGACACTTTTACTTCTGAAATCTTTTAAGGTACTTTTGTTCGCGATATTTTGCAACAGAAAATGAATATAAAAGACCCATTTGACATGGAGACAATAACTAAAGAAAATATAAAAAATTGTTTACCATGTGGGCTGTCATGAAGTCAACTACTTAAACAACCCAAATATAAGATGGGAAAGTGAGAAGTCATTGTAAACCAAAAGCAATCCCAGGACTTCTAAAGATTATGTCAACTGACCACCTGACATATTAATTGTTCAACGTTGTTCCAATTCATAGGATCATAAATGAAAGCATGCTTTTCTACGATGTTATGTGGAGAGTAACTCAACTGTCTTGATATTACAGATACAAAATATAAGGCTGGTTGGTTGGTCCATGATAATTGCACTCAAATGAAGAAAAATTGATTAGAAAACTAATACAGATTAATACTCAAATATTCTGCTTACAGGGGGCTAAGGATCAAAGAACATGAAACTTCAAAACATAAGTTTTCTATCAAGAAACACCCTTTGGCATACTGATTTGTTGCTGAGCTAGAATGCATTCGATAGGGCATTCCACAAATTTTATTACCCACAATTACAATTGACTTGGTATTGATGTTTCAGCCATTTCGTTTTAAAGGGTACAACTTGAAGTCTTGATATTTAGAGAGAACTGATCCCTTATGCGATTCTTAGTACTGTTGGCAATTTCTGTAAAATTTAGTCACTGAACATGCAATTCATGTTGCTTTTGCATATTTCTTTCTGTATCGTTGTTATTTTGATTAAGAAATCTTACTTGAAGTGTAGCAACTGTGTACAAATACTATCACGAGGCTAAAGAATAGGCCATGTAAAGTAGAATATTGTGGATGTGTTGCTTGCCTTTGGAAACAGAGATACATGTCAGACTAGCTGATAATTTCTGCATGGTAATGAATTGACTTTTATTATGCATACACTGAAGTGCATATTGTAATGTTTATATACACATCAGTTGCTCATTCACATTTTATTCTAATTATTTTAAATACAACAATTTTATCTGTTAAAAGACTTCCATTTATTTAGAAAGCATTTACATGTGAAGTCTTCACACATTCAGTAACGATTTTACTGAAGAACCATGCCTGTTACTACTTTCACAAATTACACCCGGAAAACAGAAATCCCATGCACAATAAATTGTCTGATTTCCAAGTCCATACAATATATCACTGGGGCCTTTGACTACTGTAATTTCTCAAGGACGATGTCCTAGGAACTGGTGGTGCTGGTTTCGTAGAATTCGGAAAATTATGATGGGATTTGACCTTTTCTGTGCTCACTACTCCTACTGTCTGGTAAAGTCTCAGCCTACTCATTTCTGCAGCCAGTGACCTCAGATACCCAGAGCCACTAAGGTCATCAAAGGATTGGAATTTAGTCATCCTTCGTTTTGCCGATGCCTTTTGGTTGACAGTTCTATTAGAATGAGAAAGAACTGTTGCTTGGCTGGAGATTGGAAACTTGTCCAGGGTGATGGGGAAATCCTTGGATACTTTTGAATTGTAATTGCCTGAAGTTCTATTATTAATGGCAGCTTCTATGCCTTGCTTTATTGAAACCGTATCTTCCTGAAGTTCTTGATTCAAGTGTCTAGAATATCTCTTCCCATGATCTTCAACCAGGTCTTGCCGGCCATTCACACTCATTTGCAGGTTCTGATTTGTATAGGCAACATTTGGTCTAGGACTGGTCCTCTGACCATTTGGAGAATGTCTCAGACAATTCTCATTGCTCAAACGATTCTTTATTTCTAAAAGAGAAAGGTCTTGCTTTCTCTTAAGTTCTTTAGATTCCTGCTCATGCATGGCAGCTAATAACTTTAACTCCCTACTTCTAAAATTTTCTTCATCATCTGACACATAATCAAATGGTGGCATTGATTGAAGGCACTGTGATTTGCTGGCTGGCCTGAAACAGTCCTGTTCATGATGAAGACTGGTACCAAATCCTTCAGAAAATCCATTACTTTGAAATCCATGATATTCAGAGAAAGAACAGCCAGGATTTATCTGTTCCAATCTTTCACATGAGTGATCAAACAGTCCTGCATGCATAGTCAATTCTGCAGGTTTGCCGAATCTAGAAGTATGCAAAAACTTTCCAGCTTCTGATCTATTTGAGAGTGGAGAGCTAGGTGATGAGTAATCCTCTCCAATAGACCAATCATCTGCATCCTGGTGAATGTCTGATGCTTCAGTGGAAATTGTGTGCATCTCGTCCGCTACAAAGAATGATACATCTGACCCACTTACCTGATATGTTACTTCTTCAAAGCGTCCATGTACAGTATCTGCTACTCTGGTGGAAGGAACAGGTCCTGATTGCATACCCACTAGATTGTGAGACGCGAGATAGTTAAACAGAGAAGTTTCAGACGAGGTAGTCGACAAGTGAAAACCATTTCCCCTTGGTTTAGAGACAAAATGATCACAAGAAGAACCCTCATCTCCTTCATCACTGTCTTCTATTGCTACACCTCCCTTCCAATCAGGAACTAAAGCTGAAATTTCTTCATCAATTGTATCAGCAATTTCCACCACATCTTGATCAGTGATATCAAGCTCTGCTACCATTTCACTGGCAACACCCATGGCTGTATCACATTCAACATCGAAAGGAAAATAGATGTTGCGAACACGACCTGGAAAAACAACATTTAGGTTTTAAACCAGAACATTTATGTACAGATTTCAATTAAATCATACAATGCTTGAGAATAAAACCCAGAGGTTCAATGCAAAACTTCATAGAATCCCATGTTCATTCTCGGAATACTCAGACATATGCTGTCATATTTTCTTAACACTGTTCTCACTTCATACAAAAAGTGGCTCAACAATTTGTTTACTGAGCTACTATTTATAATAGAATGTGTTCTCTAAAGATTGTATACAGAAACTAAATCTATCTTTGTTTACTATTTTATACTGCTACCAACAAAAATAACTGTTTTGCTATTTATACTGCCATCAACAAGAAAACACACATTGTAGATCAATGATACGCAGCAGTATCAAAACATCACCTTCTTTGTCTGCAATCCGCACTCTTAAAAAGATTGTGTCATCCTCCCTCTTCTTGCCCTTTATGGTAAAGTCCTTATTCTTAGAATTCTTTTCTGGGAAACTGGGAAAATGTGCATTCTTGTGCTCCCAAGCATCTTCTTCATTCTCATTTAAAACCACATCCCCACAGGAAGGATCTACTACATGCAAGTTTCTATGTTCCATATGATCCATTATTACTCCTTTCCTGGTATCTTTGGTGTCATTTTCACCAAGTGTGCATGTTCTTAGCAGTGCATGTTCTGAATCATGATTATCGAGCTGTAAGAAAGGGTCATTCAAAAGATCTCTAGCAGGCAACCTTTTAGAAGCAGTTTCTAAGCATTTCTCCACAAACTGCCTCACTTCCGGATCCTCAATTCTGTACAGGGCTTCTGGTTTTCTCCCCTAAATATTAAAACAGGCCTTAATGTCAGTTGAAAGTTCTTTCAACTAGATTGTACTAGCAAGCAAGTGATTGGGCACCAAAGAAAATAGAATATTGACTCATAACTTCTTCCAAGTAATTAATGGATTTCAGAGTTATTTTTTGTTTCAATCCTACAACTGGATGCACAATGATCACATGAAACTTGGAAATAGAAACCAAAACTGCATAACTTACAGATGTTACTTTTTTGTAAATTTGGGCAGGATTAGAGCATTCACTGTAAGGATACTCAAAGGTCAGCATTTCCAACAAGCACATCCCAAAAGCGTAGATGTCAACTAGTTCATTGTATTCCTCTTCATAGAGTTCAGGAGCCATAAATTCTGGGGTGCCTGCAACAGTAAAAGTTTCAGAAAAAAATCCTGCAGTTCTAAGTTATGTAACCATTACAACTTTTGTCAAAGTTCTGAAAACAAGCACCCAAATAAAAAACACCTATCCACACGTCTACCTGTTTAGCTACTCAGTAGCCATGTTATGTTAAATAGTTCTCTACAATTTATAGCCATGCATTACATGATGTTTCAAAGTACATGGCAATTCAAATATTTTCCCTAGCCACAAAAAGGCAAGGCTATAAAAAAATCACTTCTATACTATAGTCCTAGATATCATCACTTCGATTACCATGATATTCTGCACAAAAAATAATTCTCATTTACTTCTTTCAAGTTACCTGTTGCAAGCACAATCATTTTTTTCACGATAGAAACATATAGAGAAGACATGTTTTCCTTCTACTAATGAACTTCTATTCCATTGGTGTCAAGGAGATTGAGCATCAAAACTTGGGTTGACTTCTTTCATCGATTGTATTATAAGCATTAAAACATTCATCTTAAGGTTCTCATCTCTTAAATTCAGCAATTTGAAAAATATCAAGAGAGTCTGAGCAACATAAAAGTAATCAATGTCCAGAAGGCCTGATTTAGCTTCAGACATGGTATAGATTTGCCCCAGTCCTAGGAAGCATGGGATTTGTGCTCCCTGGTGCACTGGTTGGTTGTCTCCCCCTAAAAATGGAGCTGTTGGAGGTATTCTACAGAGGAAACTGTGAAGCTTTCTATAAGGCCAGGCTGCTGCTGTTATTTTCATCCTATTAATAAAGGAATTGAATTAAGGTGTAAAACAGTCAAAAGAATGTCACTGAACAAAATGTAGATTGATAAGAGGTTTTTCTTCTAAATCTTGATTGCACGCCCAGAACAAACACGCACAAAAAAAAATAGTATATGATTGTGCCATACAATTTCTTAGACATATAATGTTTTGTACACCAGTATATGCATTTGCCAAATGAATGTCAAGATATAATCTTTTGTACGCTAGTATATGCTTCTGTCAATAATTGCTGAGATATAAACTTTTGTTATTTATATGACAGTGAGTACAAAAAATGTATATATAATGTAGTGCTAAAATGAATGCATGCCATTAGTGCACCTTGTGTTGGATGCTCACCAGGCTGTTGGTGCTCGAGATTGGGGAATTGCGAACTATTGGATGTATACATTTGCTTGGGCCTTACAAAACTTTTAAGATCATATGATAGCTTAAGCCTTAAACCAAAGCAGATACCCTTATAGATTGAAGTAGTGGATCTACTCTTAATTCTCATTGTTACACAATTCTTTGCATCTCTAAACCAAGGACAGGGACAATCCTCACTTTCCAGACTATAAAAGAGAAAATAAAGGGAAAATATTATTGTATGTTTATAGAATTCAATTATAAGGAAAGCACCATATACCTATAACACTATGAGCTGCATGACTTTGGCGAAGAATAGCAGCAAGACCTAGATCTCCAATCTTCACCTCTCCTTGATTTCCATTCACAAATATGTTATCACATTTAAGGTCTCGGTGAATTATGGGTGGATCATGGCTGTGCAGATAAAGCAGCCCTCGCAGGATTTGACGAGCCCAATTCTTTATAGCTATGATGTCCACGCGCTTATGTTTCTTCCGGTATCTGAAGCAGACAAAAACCCAAATCCCACAGTTAAGGAATGTCTGAATTAAAAGAGTTTTCAAGTCTAAAATTTAAATCTCTAAACACTTTTCCGTTTCCATTTTCTATTTTTGTAAACTTTGTTTAAAAAGAAAATCTTACTCTCTAAGAGTTCCAGAAGTGAACATCTCTGTAATAAAATTTATTTTTTGGGTTTCTTCATCAACCCATGAAGTGTAGAACTTGATGATGCTTTTATGCTTTAAGGTCTTAAGCAAGTGTACTTCTGAGTATATCCTCTGCAAATCCTCTGGGGTCCGAAGAACATCTTTAACATTTATTTGGTTCCAAGCTACTTCCATTCCATTTATTTCATCAAAAGCCTTGTAGCTGTAGACCATGCAGATTAAGGAACTCCATGTTGAAACTAAGGATTATATTGGTCTCATAAAATGATAAACACGGTTATTTTTGTACTTATTGCAATTCATTTTCTGCATTACATTTATATAACAGTTAAAATAATAAACAATAATTCTTCATTCCAAAACAATCTAGAAACATAGAAATCATGACTTTGGATTTTGTGTGTCTGTAGCAAACATTCCAGAAACACAGAAACATTATTTTGTCAGTCATAAAGCGTAAGTCCAATATTGCTAGGAAGTTGCAGTGCAGAAAGAGCTACTCGTGTATGCATAAAATCTACGTAAACAAGGTCTGATAGGAATTGGTCAAACATTAACATTTATTCAATCAGATTGTTTATAATACCACAAAAGTTAATATCTTTTCCAGAAGACCAAACCAAAGTGTTAAACAAGGTAATATCAGTTATAATAAAGCAAAATATTGATTTCCATCCATATATTCTATATCAATAGCATAAGAGGACCTGATTTGTCTGACAAGCAAAACCATCTAAAGAGGGCATCAATCCGCAATCCGTTCATTCAGTTATGATCTAGTAGAAGTACTATTATTAAACATTGTGGCTCTAAATTTCCAGTAAATGCATTATCAAGGATACACAGTCTTGAAAGCTCCTTTCCCAAGCACTTCATTATACTGCAAAATAATTGACAGAGAATAAAGGTTTCAGATATTAGCTCCAAGGAACTTAAACCACAAAACTTAATGATATATCAAGCCCACATAACAGTTATGAATTTTCCTAAGTATAAGCGAATAAGCTAGAAGAAGGAACTGGCCGTTGGTAGTTGTTGGCTAAAACTCAACAGCCAAAGATATGCAAACAAAATTCTAGAACCCAAATTTATGTGAGAAAAGGGCAGACCATTTCGGGTAAGAATCGCACTGCATCAACTATATGGCAATGACTGTGCACAGTCGATGCTTTAAAATCATCCCCTTTAGACGGCTTCTGTCTAAGTAAATCGGACATGATAGGACTCGTTTACAGAACCTTAAAAAAAGGTCATAATCAAGGACTAGAAGTAGCTTTGCAGTAGGCAGCGAAACAAGGTTCTGGTACGAATCCTGGCTGTCCAAATATCTAACGATTTCGAATAAGAAAAATCATACTAACATCAGACTTTTCATCCATGTCATATTGGATAGGCCAAAAACCAAAAAGACCATCATCAAGTACTACAAGAAGTTGGTTTCTAGGTTGGATCCTCGACTATCCAAATTTCTAACACTATAAGATAGGGGTTAAAGGACCAAAAACGGACTTTTTTATCCCATCTGTTGGAAATTGGAACACAAAAAGTCAATAAAAGGTACTGCAAATAGCTCAGCATTAGTGCAGTCAAGCTAGGTACAAGGTTCAATCCTGGTTTGTCCAATTCTGTATGTATATGTATGTATGTATCGTCAAAATCGCCTTCTACTGAAAAAAGCATATTTTGAGAATACTTACTCGACCATAGCGACCAGCTGGATCCATCTCCACGAAATGACAGTCGGGATCTCCATCAGCACCAATGTAAAAATTTCTGTATTCAGGCATGTCTGCAAAAGAAAACTACTTCCAGAGAAATAACTGAAAAGGGCTCTTACAGGTGTGACAACAACTCATCACAGGACACAGCGGTGCCGACAAAAAAGTGTTGCAGTAACCGCTATTATATCCTGGGCTTTCCCTCATGATTCTCATAAGAAAACAGTCCAAACAGAACCCAAAACAGCCTAGAAAAATCAATCCTCAGCAAAATAGAACCCATTCGGAACACGAAAAAGTCTGTATGTTTTACGTGGGCAAACTCTGGCTTTTTTCCTAAAAGATACATCAATAATATTTTAGAAAGAAAAGAACAAAAACTCAATGCAAGAGGAAGGAGATAGAGCTATAGAATCACCGACCGCTGGGAATTAACAGCGATACAAATACTGAAGGCAAAACACAGTCTTAATAGAAATGCGCATGAGAGAAAAATCTATGTTTATGCTGCAGAAGTCCAGGAATTGATCCATGAAAAATGCCAAAAAATCAAAACCAAAGACGACCCACTGGGTTAAATTTTTTTCTAAAAATTACCCACTTCGCAAAATTCGCGACAATCAGCTCTGAAAGCTGGATAGTCCTGTGAATTTGATGGATTCTCGGCTAGACATTTTATCAAACATGTGGCAGGCAACCACAGAAAACGCCAAACCAAAAATAAAAAAGATTCAGTGGCAGTGATGAATTATTCAAGCCAGAGCAATTTATGAAGTGCCAAAAGCCTCATTCAATGGAAGCCCAATTTAGCTATTAATGGTGTTATATGTAAAGATCATTTTTTGCAGATGGATATAAACCCGTTTGTCATTTGCATATATTCAATGGTAGAGTTTTATCACACAGATGATTTGACTTCATTCGTCATGAGCAGTCTAATTTGTTTTGGACGGTTTGTGACGTGAGCGTGTCCACCGGTCTAGCCGGTCCAGCCGGTCTCCTTATGTCATCCCTTACGTATTATGCTCAAAACTGTATAAAAAAATGTGTATATATATACAAGCATGCTTTGGCTCTTTTTTAATGTGTGGTTCTATTTATATAAGAAAAATCCTTTTTTTTTTGGTTTTTTTTTTCCACATGTTATCTTAGCATGGTCCTTTGGTTACTCGTTAAAGTTTAAAGAGTAAGAAAATATTTAATTTATTTTAATTTTGTAATCATATAACTTCTTTTGGGTTAGAGGAAGGGAAGAAGGGTAATCAAATGGTCAACAAAGTTATGGTCATTAGTTTTGAAAGAAAATGGTGAATCTAAAGAAAATTCACATTCATATGGGGCTCACTTTGGTGTTTTTTCTTCATGCCCTCAAAATTAATTGAACTTGCTCAAGTTAGTGCCAAATTTGGAAGGTCGACATCTTTCCAGGCTACCTAACCTTGATTTCAGCTTAGGAGATCAAGAGTAAGGTGATTAATGTCCTAGTCCCCCTGGACTATGGCACCTAACGCCATGGTCCATCCAAAGGGGCCCAAATTTGAACTCTCAATGGTCATAAGTTGGTTGAGTGGGAAAATATTTCTTGATGTCAACCTTCTTCAAAATTTCAATATGTTTCGTGAGGTTGAGTATAAAAGCAAGTCGTGTCCCCTCATTTGAAACATCTCTCATATCTTAAATCAATTATCATCAAGCATTAAATTCCAACTGAGAAAGCATACAACCATCTTCAAGGCAGTGAAAGAGAGATCAAGCATTCAAGTATTCAAGTTGGCATCCATGGTCAAGTTTATGTGTTTCCTTCATGAGTGAAGAAATGCATGAACTCCCACCTAGCAACATCAACCTTTCATGAAGCTTCAAGGCAAGAAGATCATAGCAAAGGTATAACATTTCAATTCAACATTTTCTTAAGGTTTTTAGCTTATGCCTAATTGGAGGTGTGCTCTCTTTTTTATCATCATTAATGTAGGTCAATTCCTACCTAGGGTTTGACTTAGGCAAGCCCCTATACATTCCAACACTTTTTCCCTCTTTTTTGTGTGTAGATTACAAATCCAATTATAGAGAGTAGTTGATCTAGAAAGTGTCAATAGAGATACATAGCTTCATATTCAAAATAGGTGAAAAATCCTAGATATTGTTTTATTGTCAGAAGTGTTCAACATTTTTTAGTTGAAATTTTGGGAGGACAATAATCTTGATTTAGATTCCACACACCTAAGTTGATGAAAACACCCCTAGATAGTGGTGCCTATCCATAGTATCCAACACTTTAGGCCCAGATTGTAGACATTTGTTCCTCTTGTATCCCAATTCCAATCTAAGCTTCTCTCCTAATTTACAATTTTGTATATTCCATTTTTTCTTGTCAAAACCCCCAATTCTTGCATCATTTCTCATTTTGTCTTATCTAATCATATCAAATCACAAAAGAGAATAACCAATCAAAGTGCTTAGTTCTCCCAAGGGTCTAAAGTTGGGTATATCGATTATTCTTTAATGAATGCTGATGTGATGGGTTTGATTCCTAGTTTGCATGTTTAGATTAGTGGACCCCATTTCTACACCCATTTTAGCCTTTAAGTTAACCAATGCTCCTACTTCTTAAAGTTCCACAAATATTTTTTTGTGCCTACTTGCATAAATTCATATTAGTCTTCTTTGATTATATTTGCATATATAGTCGAAAGTGGGTTCGTCATCTTTTCTTTAAAAGAGCATTCTCTTTTTTTCCTAGTCACTCTATGTGTACCTTTGGTGTCTAAAAAGTGGAGTATTTTGGCCACCTTATTTTGCATGATGATGTCTAGGTTGATCTTAAGAAGATTGTAGTAATACAAGATAAATGATGACCTTAGTCCCTCAAAAGCTTGCACAATTTTTAGGCTTCAGAAGTTATTATCACAAGTTTGTTCATAATTATTGTGAAATTACTAGGTCCTTGATGACCTTCCTTAAAAATAACTTCATATGGATCAAAATAATTAACTTATCCTTTACCACTCTCAATATTGATATGTTTTCCACTCTAGTCTTGGCACCACTTAATTTTCACAAACCCTTTATTAGTGAATGTGATGTTTAGATAGTATTAGAATGGGTGGAGTGTTGATGCAAAAAGGTAGGCCCTCGCCTTTACTAGAAAGATATTTATACATACAATATGGAAAAGTCAATCTATAATAATAAAATATTGTCTATCTTCCATGTTGTTCAACAATAATGTTCTTAACTCTTGGGTTGTAATTTCTAGATCACAATTGATCATCATAACTTTGAAATATTTTTAAAAAAATGGATCTCCTTCCCTAAACATGGGTGACTAATATATGGGGGTATGATTATGAGATTATATGCAAGAAGGGTAGATAAAAGTGGTTGTGTATTCCCTCTCTTATCAATATGAAGAGAAAGGCTCTATATTTTATTTCCATAAATTGGTACCTAATTGGATAGATGAAATTTAACATGAATACATTTGTTGCTAGTATGATTGTTTAAAATATTATTAGCTAATGGGAGCAAGATCTGCAATATATATTGGGATGTCACTAGACACGACAAGTTCTCAACTATTAGGAATGATTTTATTTAATTTCCAACTCTCAGTAGAAGCCTCAAGTACTCCTAGAATTTCATTTCTACCCTACTATAGGTCACTTGAGTTTTTTTAGGATCTCCAATAAGAAAAAGAAATATTTATTTTAGGATGACCTTAAGTAAGATGTTAAGCCATTTATAGCTAAATTTATGATATATTTTTCAAAGGAATAAAGGAGAAAATGTCAAAGCCCTAATATTTGGCTTGTATTAATATTTTTATGGATTTTATTGCAGGGTTCTAATATTTGGTGGTAAATAAGTAATTTTGGTTATTGTTGACTACTTCACCAAGTATGTCCATTTACATGTATTACCTCATTCTTACACTACCATTGTGGTTGATCAACACTTATTGGACTCTATTTTCAAAATCCATGGTGTGCATCTCTCCATTGTTAGTGATTGTGAACATATTTGTATTAGTAACTTCTAGCAAGAGTCATTTAATTTATGGGGTATGAGCTTGAACACAAGTTTGACTTATCATTCTCAAATTGATGGCCAAACAAAGGTTGTTAGCGAACTCCTTGAGAAGTTTGTATTATGTTATGTTTGAGAAACATGAACAATGGGCCTTATGGTTACCTCTAGCTAAGCAGTGGTATGTAATACCACTTAGCATAGTCCTCCTAAGATAATCTCCTATAAGGCCCTCTACAATACTTCCCCACCTTCCTTGCATACTTATACTCTAGGTTCTTCTATGGTTACAGTAGTTGACATTACTTTGGCCAAGTGTGAGGAAATTTCTTCACTCATTAAGGCCAATCTAGCCATAGCATAAAATCACATGAAACAAAAGTGTATAAACATTAGACAAAGCACACATTTAACATTGGTGGTTGGGGTTTTTACATCTCCAACCCTACAAGAATTATTTTATGTGGAAATAAAATCATAAGTTGGGTCCCAAATTATATATATACCTTGCCAAGTTCCCCAATTTGCATTTTGAAGGTGTCATACAAGTTGGTTCAACTCTCACCCTCTTCTAAGCTCTTTTCCCTAATTTCCATGTCTACTACCTCAAGAAGTGATTGAGACAGTTGCTTGAGAGGTGGAACTCAAGTGAGCTCACATGCTGATTGATAGTTGAACTGCTGATTTGGAGGTGGAACTGAATTGATTGAATTGATAAATTAGTTAACTGATTGAGAAAAAAGTTGATTGGAAGATGAAAAAGAATGATTGGAGGAAATTGAAGAAATGATGCAATCAATCAATTAATTGAATTGATCAATTAAAATAGATTGCATTGTTGATTAAAGATGATTGATTGAATGCTTTTCAGAAAAAAGCTAACTGGAAGATAAAAATAGATGATTGGAGAGAATTTGAAGGAATGATTTAATTAATCAATTAATTGAATTGATCAAGTAATTATTAATTTAACATGTGTTGTAGGATTTTTTATTGAAATTCAATTCCATCTTGCGTGCTTTTGAACTTGATTTAGAAACTCAATTTAATCTTTGCATGATAATGAATTTAGATTATTGAATTTAATCTTTGAATATATTTAGAACGTGACCTGGAAATTCAATTTGATTTTTGAATGTTAATTAAATTTTGATTTTATTTAAATTCAACTTGATCTTTGAATTCATGCAAACCTGATTAGACATTGAATTTGATTTTTGAAATCATGAAATTGAAATGCACATGTAATTGAAATTAACTAGAATTTAAAGAATATGAATTAGAAGAATTAATGAAATTAAACGAAATTAGAATTTGAGGATTTGGAATTTGAATTAGAAGAATAAATTAGTTAATTAAATAATTTTAAAAAATTATTTAATAATTTAGAATTTGAATGTAATTAAATAATAAAGATTGTTCAATTAAAGGATTAAAATCACAATTAATTAAATAATTAATATTTAATTAATAATAGAAAAGGGTTAAATGATTAATTGATTAGGATAGAATAGAAATTGAATAATTAATAATGTTATGAAGAAATATGAATTTAGACAAATAAGATTAATTAATTTAATTAAATAATTAAAAATTTATTTAATCAATTAGACGAATAATTAGTATGCGGTTAATGAGACATTTTTAGGTGTCTACAATAAACACAATAAGTTTCTTTCCTAATAAGACTAGAGCAATTTAATTTTTTATAGTTGATACATACCGATACATAATCCAAACAAGAAGAAAATGTTTTTAAACTCCACTCTTGAGAAGAACCATACAGAAACGGAGGCTAGTAAAAAAAAATCATCTAAATTTCATTACATATTTGTGTTCCTTTGTGCTAATGATGAGTCTAATTCTATGAAAGAATCTATTTCATAAAGAGTCCATGAAAGAGGAAACAATGACCTTGTATAAGTGTAAGACTTAGGGATTTTTTGATCTACTTGAAGGCATAAATTCAATTTGTTACAATTAGGCATTCAAGAAGAAACACACCACTGAAGAGGGAAAAACATATTTGAAAGGTAAACTAATCAAAACATAACGAAATAAACATGCAGAATGCTAAAATATCATTAACAGACCATTTCACCTTGCTATTTTACCTTCTCTTTCGGATTGAGCTTGATGAAGTGAAGGCACCCCTTGATAATGCTCCACTTGATGTGCTCCTTTGATTGCTGGATGTGGATGGCTCTCCAATATTGTGCACAAATGATTAGGATGAATGATAAGGATGAGATGATCAAGTTGCCAAGATGATTTCCTGGGCTCAAAAGGGCAGCATAAGCTTACTGGATTTCAAGATGTTTTGAATGAAGGGATGGAACCCTATTTTATAGGAAGAGGAGAGGAAAACGGATGGCTAGGATGAATTTGAGATGAAGGGCTAAGATTTACTTGTGAGCTCACACAAGCTCCAAGAGAGGGTGTGGAGACCAAGAAATATTCCTTAAAGGCATTTCGTATCTCCACACTCTACAAGATGCATTGGAGGAATTAAAAATTCTCCAAAAACGGATATTATGGGGATTAGAAGAATAAAAAGGAATTAAAAATTCCTTGGGAGAGGGAAATGCCTAGAGGAATGTGAGATTTCGAAAATCTTCCATTCATCTAGAAAAAGAGCATTTAAAGCTAGTGGCTGGATGAAAGGACAAAGAGTTGACTTTGTGGCTAATCATGATGATTAGCCATTAACGACTCATTAGGAGGGGGATTAGAGGAAATGTTTGGTGGGATTTATATTTGTAGGAGAATTTGATGAGGAGAGAGAATGAGTGGAGGGAATAAAAAATTAGAAGAATAATGTTAAGTGATTTTAGGGAGTTTCTAGAAGAATTTATTAGGTTAATGATGAATTAAGAAGATGATTTGTAGGAATCATGTAGGTTAACTAATTAATTGAAATTAATTAGCTAAGAGGAAGATTTGTGAGGATTTGATTTTTTAGAAGAATAAAGAAAGGGATTGATTTATTAAATAAATCATATGCTATAGTGACAATATTAATTATATTCAATTAATATTGAGAAGAATTTTAATTAACATAATTAATTAATTAATTATGTGAGGAATTAAAAATAATTAAAATAATTATTTTTAAGTGTCTACATTTTGCCCCTCTTAGAATAATCTTGTTTTGATGCTGATATTGGTTTGATAGGATGCCCTAGCTCTTGATTTATAGATTACGGTATGGTGATGCCCCCTCGGGAGATCAATTGAGGTATTTGATCTTTGGAGTTTTGCGAAATTGATATCCCGATAGATTTGATTTGATTCGATTGATAAGATCTAGATTCGGTCTGGTTTCAAGAAGAATTCATCCTGTATAAGACAAAGATGATCAAAGTGTCTGGTTTCAGGAAGGATTCATCCTGTATAAGACATGATTGATCACAACGTCTGGTTTCAGGAAGGATTCATCCTGTATAAGACATGATAAGAACGTCTGGTTTCAGGAAGGATTCATCCTGTATAAGACATGATCAGATCACAACGTCTGGTTTTAGGAAGGATACATCCTGTATAAGACATGATTGATCACAACGTCTGGTTTCAGGAATGATTCATCCTGTATAAGACATGATCGATCACAACGAACGTCTGGTTTCAGGAAGGATTCATCCTGTATAAGACATGATCAGAGCGTTTGGTTTCAGGAAGGATTCATCCTGTATAAGACATTATCATATCGTCTGGTTTCAGGAAGGATTCACCCTGTATAAGACATGATCAAATCACAACGTCTGGTTTCAGGAGGGATACATCCTGTATAAGACATGAATCAAAATCAGAATTGATTATGTGAGGAAAAAAAAGAAAAATAAAGGAAGAAAAATTAGGGTGGAAGGGATAAATGAGGAAGATATATGAAGTAGCCGTGAGGTATTTGGAAAGAAGAATAAGAGATGCGAGACCGTGGAGGAAAATGGGGGCAATTGAGAACTCCATGGGATTATTGAGTTAGGATTTAATGGAATGATGGTGAGATTTTGTGCACAACAAATGTGGAGAGCCAACCTAGTTTGATGTTGCCCTGAGTGACTTGCACCATTGCTTATCGAAATCAGGATGCCATGAGAAACCCAGGGCGTGGACTGACTCTGCAAACAAACGGGAATTTCTTGCACACAACAATGCAAGTGTTAAGAAACACTAATACAAAGTTGTGGGTTCGTGCAAGGAAACCCTCAAACACACTGATACCTCTTGTACACGAGAAGGTAAGTGTTGATAAACACTAGTACCAGGTCGCTGGTTTATACAAGAAGGATCCAAAACATGTCATACTATGAAATATGCCCTAGTATGCACCTATCATAACATACCTGGATATGGAAGAACCCAGGCAATCGTAAATAGTGGCATTTGTAGGGCAAAAGATGCAAGCCTATATGAAAAGATCTAACAAAATCTAACAAGTCTCTTCCTTGCGACCAAATGATACCTCTTGCCAAGAGTAGAACTAGGATGGACTTGGGATTGTTTCTCAAGACTTCTTGAAGCTTATATAGAGGCATAAAAGCTCAGTTTCACTGGGACATTTCTTGTTCATGACTTAGGCGAAGACTCATCATCATACGCATGTTTTATTGGGAGGCGGAAAAGAAAGAATGTTGTGCATGGGTGGGCTGGATGGCAGATGATTTGTAGTATCGACATGATAGACAGTGGATCCGGTTATTTACCTTGGCGCCTGAGAGGTTTTCACCAAGATACTTGCCCATAGCGCCACGAATTGTTTTTCTTTCTTTTTCTAATTTTTTCTTTTTTTCTTAATTTTTTTGTATCATAAGGTGCTTGTTTGCCAGGTTTGCACCAAAGTGACAATTTTTTTCAGGATCTTTTTTTTTTTTTCATTTTTTTTTTTTTTTTGACAATTTAAGACTTTCTGAGGACTAAGCATAAAACCTTTTGAGGTGCATGATATTCATCGGATCATCCAAAGGATCGCCTTCAGGAGTAGCCAACTGATAAGCTCCTGATCCATATTTCGCTGTGATTACATATGGTCCAAGCCAATTAGGCTCGAACTTGCCTTTCTTTTCTCTTTCTTGTAGATTTTTCTGATTCTCCATGAGGACAAGATCACCAACTTGGAATTCTCGGGTTTTGACTTTTTTATGATAACTCATGCGCAGACGGTTTTGATATACCCGGAGATGATTCAAGGCCTTGAGGCGCCTTTCATCTAACAATTCTACCTCTTGTAAGTGGGCAATTCTGTATTCTTCCTCTGGTAGGATGTTTTGCAGCGATACCCTTAGAGAGGGGATCTCGATCTCAAGGGGAAGGATAGCTTCAGAACCAAATACTAGGGAATAAGGAGTGGCACCTATGGGGGTGCGAATGGAGGTGTGGTAGGCCCACAATGCAGGATGGATTTGGAGGTGCCAATCACGGCCCACTTCATTGAATGTCTTTTTGAGGATTTTTATTAGGGTTTTATTAGAAGCCTCAGCTTGGCCATTGCCTTGGGGATAATATGGAGTGGAGAAGCGGTGTTGGATGTTGAATTTTTGGCAGAGTTCTTTGACATCCTGGTTTTTAAATTGTTTACCATTATCTATGATGATAACTTTTGGGATGCCATATCGGCAGATTAGGTAGTTCAGGATGAATTTGGATATTTGCTTGCCGATGGTGAAAGTAAGAGGGATAGCCTCTACCCACTTGGTGAAGTATTCGGTGGCGGTGATAATGAATTTATGTTCGTTGGAAGATGAAGGGTGGATTTTCCCAATGAGATCGAGCCCCCATTGCGAGAAGGGCCATGGTGTAATGAATGGCTGCAATTCTTGTGACGGTGTATGAATCTTGTCGCCATGCTGCTGGCAAGAGATGCATTTCTTCACATAGTTGTATGCATCTTCTTCCATTTTAGGCCAACAGTATCCCGTTCTCAAAAGTTTTTTAGCCAATGTGAGTCCACTTGAGTGTGCCCCACAGATGCCCTCATGTACTTCGCGTAATGCCCATTCGGCTTCTTGTTTATCTAAACACCTTAGGAGGGAACCATCAATTCTGAACAAGGTGTCTGCAAGGATGGTGTAACGGGCACATCGGCGGATGAAAGTTTGTTGTTGGGTTTTGGTGAGATGTGGGGGAATGGTGTTGTCTTTGAGGAAAGCGAAGGTTTCTTGGTACCAAGGGGACTCTGGACCAACGAGAACACACACCATTTTAGATTATGGTAGGTCGTATGCCGGTATAAACAATTGCTCGACCAAGAACTCGCACTTCTGACTGTGTGGGGTGAACTCACAATACTGGTTCCCACTTTTTGACCAACTTTGATACTTAGATGAATATTTTGAAAAAAACCTTCACTTTCTGACACCTATAACTTTTAAATCATTAAGAATTTGAAGATTATATAAACTTGTGATTTTTAACATCTTCTTTGTAGATTCTAAATATATTTTTTGCAAATTTATTTGAATAAAATTTTATTGATTTTTCCATCTCCCTCAAAAAGTAGTTGTTTACAGCAAACAACATTTTTTAAGAGTGATGTGCATTCTAAAACGCATAATTTTTTTTCTATAAATGATAAAAACTTAATTCTTTTGAATTTTGGTTTGTAACATCAATACCCAGGGCATGCACTTGGTTTGATAGTGATATGTTGAATATTTTTTATTTTATTAAGTTTTGAAGTTTGACTAATTATAATTTGGATATAGGTGTATGTTTGAACACATAACTTGTTCTATATTTATCAAAATTCAATTTTCTTTTTTTTGTTAGAAAGAAAACACCAATACCTAGTGCATAGATATTTTTCAGAATTTTTTTGAATTAGTTTACTATTTTTCCCAATGCATTGAACAAAGAAGTTCATGTTCGGTAAAAAACCTACATTTATAATAAATAAAATAAAAATATATTAATGAAATTAAATGTATTAAAAGTTATACTATTTGGAAAGCTTATAATAAGGACTAAATACTTTTTTTTTTAAAATCTTTTAAATGAATTAATTTTACCCCCCAAAAGCTAATGTAAAATTGTTTTTTTATTAGCATTTGATAGATGCAAAGGAGACTCCATTGCAAGTATGATTTAGAAATAGAGAGGTTCTATCCAAGAAATTTTGATCTAAGAGCCTTTGATTTAACTCTCTTCAATTAATTACTTCAAATGGGACCTCTTAAAGCTTAAATCATTATATTTTTAAAAAAATGTATGATTTCAACAAACATCAGGACGTACCAAAAAGTGGGAACCAGCTTTGTGAGTTCACCCTGTGCTGGTATTTGAAGGAGGGAGCCAATGGTGGCCATTGCATTTGCAGCCCTATTGTTTGTTCGTGGGATTTGATCAAACTTGATTACCGTGAAATGTTGCTTAAAATCTTCAACCATGGTACGGTAGGGAAGGAGTTTATCATCTTTTGTCTGGTATTCATCATTGACTTGTTCTATGACGAGCTGGGAATCGCCATAGACTTGTAATTCCTTTATTTTCCAGTGGATAGCCAAGCGTAAACCTGTGATGAGGGCCTCGTATTCTGCTATGTTATTAGTACATGTAAAGGCTATCTTGTATGATTTGGGGATGCCATCTCCTTGAGGTGTGACCAATAATATTCCAACCCCCGATCCATTTTGAGTGTAGGAGCCATCAAAATACAATTTCCATGTGGAGGATGTGGCAACAGTCATAATGAACTCATCTGGTAATTCTGTGAGAAGAGGATGGTCCCCTGGAAGTGGAGCTTCAGCCAATTGATCTGCAATAACTTGTCCCTTGATTGCCTTTCTGTCCACATATTCGATGTCAAACTCACTTAGAAGCATGACCCATTTGGCGGTTCTGCCAGTGAGAGCAGCTTTGGACAAGAGATATTTAAGTGGATCAATTTTAGCAATTAATTTTGTCTCATTATTTAGCATATAGTGTCGTAGTTTCTGTGTGCTAAACACTAATGCCAAACATGCTCTTTCAATGGGGGTGTAATTGAGTTCATATCCTACCAACGTTCAACTGATGTAGTAAATGGCGTGTTCCTTCCCTTGATCATCTGTTTGTGCCAGTAATGCCCCCAATGCCACTGTAGTAGCACATATGTACAACATGAGGGGTTTTCCAGGGGTAGGTGGCATCAAAATTGGAGGTGATGCTAGATATTCTTTTAATTTTTCAAAGGCCTTTGGACAGAGGCAATCCCATTTGAATTTTGTGTCTTTACATAACAGGTGTGCAAATGGATGGCACTTGTCAGCTAGCTGTGAAATGAAATGCCTGACAGACTGGAGTTTTCCCTGGAGACTGCGTAGTTGTCTGAGAGTTTTTGGCGGAGGCATTTCCATAATAGCTTTTACCTTTGCGGGATCAACCTCGATGCCTCTGCGGGAAACAATGAATCCTAGTAGTTTTCCTGATGTGACGCCAAACGCACACTTTTTGGGATTTAGGCGCAGCTTGTATTTTTCTAATCTTTCGAAGATCTGTTTTAGAATAGGGACGTGCTCTTGTCTTGTCTTCAATTTGCCTAATAGATCATCCACGTAGTCCTCCATAATTTTGTGCAAGAGGTCATCAAAAATTGTTGTCATTGCTCGTTGATATGTAGCTCCAGCATTTTTAAGGCCAAAAGGCATGACCCGGTAACAGAAAGTACCCCATGGTGTTGTGAATGCGGTTTTATGCCGATCTTCATCTGCTATCTTGATTTGGTTGTATCCAGAAAACCCATCCATTAGCGATAGCATTTCATGTCCTGTTGTAAGATCCACAATCATATCTATGTTTGGGAGCAGGAAATCGTCTTTAGGACAAGCTATATTTAGATCTCAAAAATCTGTGCAAATGCGGATGCCCCCAGCAGGTTTGCCGACAAGTACAATGTTGGAGACCCATTCAGCGTAGTCTATGGGTTTGATAAATTATGTGTCTAACAACTTTTGAAGTTCTACCTTGACCAAGAGAGCAATATGCAGATGCATTTTGCGGAGTTTTTGTTTTATAGGTTTTGCATCTAGGCGGACGGCAAGATTGTGAACCACCAAGGCAGGATCCAACCCTGGCATATCGGAATAGGACCATGCAAAATTGATTTTAACCTCTGTAAGGAAGTTGATGAAGTCTTGTTTCTTGATTTCGGTGAGGGATTTGGCAATGAGCACATTTTTCAGAATGACTTCGGTGCCCATGTTAATGCTATCTATTTCTTCTATCAACAAATTTGATTTGTCCTGTGGAAGGTAACCAATGGTAGGGAGGTCAAATCCCTCATCGTCAAGTGCCTTTTCCAGGTTTTCACTTTCAGATACACCCTTTGTTTTTATTTCTTGTTCATCCAAAGGCGCCTCAGGGAGGTTTTTACCTAGGAAATCATATATTTTTCTTTTGTTATCTTTTTTGTGGATAAGGGCATTGACTTGACTACCAAAGTATCCCTTTTTGTGTAGTTTAATACCCTCAATTCTATTACAGTCTTCCATATTTTGCGCTGTTAGGAGAGCAATGAGAGCATTATCGTTGGTGCAGATATCTAAATTGGGTTTGTCTCGTTGGCCCCAGTCAATGAGTTCAGGATGCACAAGATGTAGCTCATGTGAAGTGGGAGGGGTTACAGGGGTGATGGTATTGATGTAAGCATCGAAGAAGGTATCTTTCTCGTATTCATAAGGCATTTCGTGGAATTCCTCTTCGTCAGCGCTTTCGATATCCGAAGAAGGACTAGAAGGGGCACCGACAATAGTAATCTTAGGCACTGGGGTGTACCCCAAGCCTCTGTTGTATCTGTAGGAGATAGGATTTATGGGTGCTTTTCTTCCTTTCTCCTCTAGTCCCAGACCGTGTCCTTTGTAACCCATTTTTTCAACTATGGCAAATGCTTTTGGGTACATTTCTTTGGATATTCTTGTTGGATCATTGTCCTCTTCCCAGTATAGCCATGAAGAGATATCTGCTTCGAGGTTCTCATTATCAAGTGGGCCCCATTGCTGGAAGGTGGTGTTTTGGCATTGCATGACTAGTTTCGGGTCCTTTTTTAGCTCTTTTGGTTTACCAAATGACTTAGGAGAGAGAGGGAGGTTGCCTATTAATAAGATGTCCTCCAATTTGTATTCTCCACAGCCATTGTCTAAGATCTTGATTTGATTATTTGGTTGGGATGATGTGGAGGCAACATTTGATGTGTCAGATGGAGGCGTTGGCGAAGGTCTATTTAGTGGGCAATGATACAGATGCTTCCCCTCTAATAGTTTGCAATATTGAAAAGGTTGGGGATCACCTTTGACAGTGATCACTTTTCCATTATAGGGGAATTTGATGCATTGGTGATAGGTGGAGGGTACGGCCTGCAAGGAATGAATCCATGGCCTCCCGAGGAGAATGTTGTAGGGGAGATCAAGATCAAGTACTTGGCAAGGGGTTTCAATTGTAATGGGGCCCACTTGAAGAGGTAAGGTGATCGCGCCCTTTGAAATTCTTTCCGCATCATCATATGCCTTTATTGTGATCCTTCCTGATGTGTCTATCAAATCCTCAGAAAGTCCCAATTATTTTATTAATTTGTATGTACACAGATTAAGCCCGGACCCACCGTCTATCAGGATACGTTTGACCTTATGCTTGTGGATGAGAGCTTCGATGTGCAAAGGTTTGTTATGGTCCTCATCTGTGGGAGCATCTTGGGAGTTAAATATAATGTGCTACTGGGTAGCAAGGTTTCCAATGAGGGTTTGAAATTGGGTGGCGTTGATGTTATCAGGAACGCGTGATTGGAGAAGGGCTTGTTCCAAAATTTCTTTATGGACCAGAGAAGTCTTGAGAAGTTCCAAAATGGAGATCTGCGTGGGTGTCTTCCCAAGTTGATCAAGGAGGTCATATCAACAGGTGGAAGACATGGGTGGGGGGTTTGGTGGGGGAGGAACTCCTTAGATGGTGACTCTTCCTCGGCGTGTAGTTGCATTACAGTCATTCTGGAAATGGGAGGTGGAAGGCGTGGCACCTTGAATGACCATTCTAGCCAGATTTGGTCTGCTTTGGGAAGAAGTAGGATTAACTCCTTGGATGGTTATGACATTGACATGATTGTCTGTAGGTTCAATGCGACTTACTAAAAAATCAAAACTGGTTACGTGATTAGCATAGTCATAATCCATTGCATTAGATGATGAGCCTTTTCCTTTATCATGCTTTGGGAAGGGTTCGTGGTACATTTTGAGTTTGTCATTGTTATTACCAAGTTTTGCATTTGCTACCTCAATCTCACCTCTATCAATGAGATCTTGTATGTAGATCTTTAGTTTCATACACTTTCATGTATCATGTCCCTTGATACGATGGTATTCACAATACTCATTTTCATTATACCATCTTGGTTTAGGTTGATTGGGATCAAATGGGCGAGTGATTGGAAAAACCACTATACCTGCTTGGACAAGTTTTTGAAACACCACTTCAATAGGTTTAGCAAGAGGAGTGAAATCTCTTGGAGTCCTGTTATTCGATCGGGGTGGTCGTCCCTGGATTGAGACATTGTTGTGAGGTTTTTGAGATTGATTTGAATTGTTTTGATTGTTGAATTGATGAATATTGGTGGTGGATTTTGGGGGAGCGGCCACGGTTTGGACCTGCTTTGCATCAGTTACACCATCATTGACCACGTTTTTATTTTTAGCCCAAAATTTTGGCTTGTCGTTATGATAAGAGGAAGAACTTTGTGATGACTTCTGGTAATGTTTCAAGGTTCCTTCCTCCAACAAGACATGTTCGAGGGTGAGGCCCTTATCGATCAATTTTTGGAAGGATTTGATACATTGAGATATTAAAGGTCTTGAAAGTTCAGGCGCCAAGTTCTTTTGAAATAGTTCAATTTGATGTTGTTCTGGCATGTCCCACTGGAATTTTTTGATAAGATGTCGCTATCTTTGTAGGAAATTGGCGAAGGTTTCTCCAGGCCTTTGTTTTGTATTACATAGGTCCATCATAGAAACATTATTACCCATGTTGTATGCATAGTGGGCCACAAATTTTTCTGCCAAGTCTGGAAAAGAGACAATGGAACCTCGTGGTAAAGATGAGAACCATGCCAGGGCGTCTCCCGTGAGACTCTTGGGAAAGAGTCTGCGAAGATAAAGGTCACTATAGGAGACTTCTTGGCATAAGATGTGGAATTCTCGGACATGGTCGCGGGGGTCTCCTTTGCCTTCATACTTGGTGAATTTAGGGATCTCAAATCCCGGGGGATATGGTGCAACTGATATAGATGGGTCGTAAGGACAAGACAAAACTCTTCGAATGAGTAAGCTTTCCTTTTATTAGTCTTTTCTTTCATGTTTTTGATGATATTCTTCATGTCTTGAATTTCCTTGATGAGGTCTTGTTGTGGACTTTGATATTGATGAATTGTATCTACCCCAAGAATTGGATGAACTAAAGAAGGTGCACCACCACCAATATATTGATATGATGAGGAGGTGGGAACGTGGGATGTGATGACCAATGTCGCTGGGGTTCGTGTGCTAGTTGGTTGCGGTCCGCCAACTGTTATGACGGGATTGAATGCGGTCTGGATAAAATTTGCGACATTGTTGGGAGAAAGGGAAGTTTGTGGAATAGAAATATGTGGTTGAATAGAAGGAGATGGTATAGAAGTTTGTTGGAGAATGGATGAGATTGGATTTGATAGTGGTATGGATGGTAAGGAGGAAGAAGGCGGGATGGAGACTGTGGTGGGAGGTGTCGCGGGTGGCATTGATTGGGCTTGGATGATTGATGGGGCTGCAATTGATTTAGTTTGAATAGTAGGTGCAACACTTTGTGTGGGAGCGAGGTCTCCTTGTAGTTGTTGGATGAGAGCGGATCTATTAAATTCAAATTTGAGCTCCATGTTCAAGAAGAGTTTTCAGAAGTGCAGTAGGATTGTGTTTAATAAACCTTTCCATCATCTCTTGGTTATAAGAATCCGCTAGGAAAGTTTGCACTTCCGGACAAAGTTCATCTTGGTTAACCATGTCAAGATTTTGGCTTTGATCTTGATCGCTTGGTTGCCCACTTTGTGTATGATCTTGCGTGGGATCTTCATATAGGACACTAATGTCTGGCATGCCATATTGTTAATCAGCCATCTTTTTCTTTTGGGATCGAGTTGCGACCATACACGATATTTGTGATGAAAAGACTTAGGAAAAATGTGATGAAATGACTTAGAAAATTTGTGATGGAAGGATTTTAGAAACTTGTGATGAAGGGACTTAAGAAATTTGAGGATGAAAGGACTTAAGAAATTTGTGATGAAAGGATTTAAGAAATTTGAGGATGAAAGGACTTAAGAAATTTGAGGATGAAAGGACTTAAGAAATTTGTGATGAAAGGACTTAAGAAATTTGAGGATGAAAGGACTTAAGAAATTTGTGATGAAAGGACTTAAGAAATTTGAGGATGAAAGGACTTAAGAAATTTGTGATGAAAGGACTTAAGAAATTTGAGGATGAAAGGATTTAAGAAATTTGTGATGAAAGGACTTAAGAAATTTGAGGATGAAAGGAATTAAGAAATTGGAGGATGATTGATGAAGAAGGTGTGGTAGTGATGGTTTAGAAGAAAACTTGATGACTAGGTTGTCTTTGGCATGAACATGAAGGATCTATTTAAATGGCAAGTTGTATGAAGGGATATGACCACCCTGATTTGGACGATAGTAGGTGTTTCAAAGGACAAACTTGAATGTTGACGTAGAGGATAAACTCTTAGCTTCTCTCTTAGGCTTATGAAAAATGGGACGGACGGAGTTTTGACACAATTTTGGACTTGGTGTGGGTAATGACTTGGACAATTTGTTTGTGTCTTGACAAATATTTTTACAAAGTGTTTGGGGATAGTGATGTGTTTTTAGTCTACTCTTGGCAAGTATGTATCAAACAAAGCAAACACAATGATTAAATGCATATTATCTCAAAAACACTCATGCTCATATACAACATTCTTAAGGCTGGCAAGGACAATAGTCATTGAATCCCAATTGGTTTCCCATCTACGCTTACCCAGAGCGGACACTTAGATGCTTGACCCCACTGGCTCCCCTCCACGACACTCACTTCTCGGGGCAGCCAAGCATCAATTCCCACGAAAACTCCTCATGGTGAACTTTGTGTCTCTACTAAGGGTTGTAAGAATATGGGCCGCTTCAGAGGTCCGACCTCCTGCACCAATGACTAGAGGGTTTTTGGCCACTATGAACAAGGTGTTTAGTAAGTCTTCCCGTTAGGAGCTACCCTTCGAAGTTGCGCAAGCGCAATTGAGGCCTATAGCCCAACGAAGCACCAAGAACTTAGTAGTCACGCAAGAATGATTGAGATCTCTAGGATCCTACTAAGCACCCAATGTGAGAGTGAACTCTCATATAGCCCCAACCATTAACCCTTTCATAGTCAATGGCCTATTTATTATAGTGAGTTGGGAACCCCAGGTCCGGGTGTACTCACTTGGGTCGTTCCCCTCTTACCTTCTCAAAGAGCAAGTTGGGAGGGCAGGCCCGCTAGAGGTAAACACACAATCAAACAAGAAAAGGTTGGAGGGTCTGGATTTCTGATCGTCTAGTAAGATGATAGAATACTTTCCTACCTTTACGCTTTTCTTAAAGACACATAAGACAATGGTTCATTCCATTTTAATTAATATCTAGGTGCCTAATTTAAATAAATGCACAATATTTGGTTGAATCAGCTCGGCAACCTGCAAAACCACTTGATTAGTAGTTTGAAAAATAGAGTCTTAAAAAAAAAACGTCCTACAAAACAACTTGATTAGTAGTTTGAAAAATAGAGTCTTCAAAAAGTGTCCTACAAAACAACTTGATTAGTAGTTTGAAAAATAGAGTCTTCAACAAGCGTCGTTCTCCTTCGGATTGAGCTTGATGAAGTGAAGGCGCCCCTTGATAATGCTCCACTTGATGTGCTCCTTTGATTGCTGGATGTGGATGGCTCTCCAATATTGTGCACAAATGATTAGGATGAGATGATCAAGTTGCCAAGATGATTTCCTGGGCTCAAAAGGGCAGCATAAGCTTACTGGATTTCAAGATGTTTTGAATGAAGGGATGGAACCCTATTTTATAGGAAGAGGAGAGGAAAACGGATGGCTAGGATGAATTTGAGATGAAGGGCTAAGATTTACTTGTGAGCTCACACAAGCTCCAAGAGAGGGTGTGGAGACCAAGAAATATTCCTTAAAGGCATTTCGTATCTCCACATTCTATAAGATGCATTGGAGGAATTAAAAATTCTCCAAAAACGGATATTATGGGGATTAGAAGAATAAAAAGGAATTAAAAATTCCTTGGGAGAGGGAAATGCCTAGAGGAATGTGAGATTTCGAAAATCTTACATTCATCTAGAAAAAGAGCATTTAAAGCTAGTGGCTGGATGAAAGGACAAAGAGTTGACTTTGTGGCTAATCATGATGATTAGCCATTAACGACTCATTAGGAGGGGGATTAGAGGAAATGTTTGGTGGGATTTATATTTGTAGGAGAATTTGACGAGGAGAGAGAATGAGTGGAGGGAATAAAAATTAGAAGAATAATGTTAAGTGAGTTTAGGGAGTTTCTAGAAGAATTTATTAGGTTAATGATGAATTAAGAAGATGATTTGTAGGAATCATGTAGGTTAACTAATTAATTGAAATTAATTAGCTAAGAGGAAGATTTGTGAGGATTTGATTTTTTAGAAGAATAAAGAAAGGGATTGATTTATTAAATAAATCATATGCTATAGTGACAATATTAATTATATTTAATTAATATTGAGAAGAATTTTAATTAACATAATTAATTAATTAATTATGTGAGGAATTAAAAATAATTAAAATAATTATTTTTAAGTGTCTACAACCACATATAGTAAGCTCAACAAGTACAAAGCAAGACTTGTGGCAAAAGGGTATTCCCAAGTTGAGGGAATAGAGTTTGGTGAAATCTTTTCTCCTATTGGTAGATGTAATTCAACTAAATTCTTACCTTTTATTTAAAACATTGCTTTAGATTTAGATGTAGAGAAAATGGATTAAAAAATAACTTTTATATGGGGGGATCTAGAATATTTGTCTGTTTCAACATGGAAAATTTTTATAAAGAAAAGGGAAAATATAATTTGTAAGTTAAAAAAGTCCATGTGTGGTCTCAAATAATTTCCAAGGATGTGTTATCTAAAATTTGACTAGTTTATCTTGAAATTGGGGTTTGTTTGTAGAAAATTGGATTGTTGTGTTTCTATAAGTAGGTTGATGATCACTTTGCTATAATTTATTTATATTTTGATAATATGTTAATTGTTAGGAATAGTAAGAATAGGTTAAAGAATTTGAAGGCCCAACTTTATATGCAGTTTGATATGAAAGGAATAGGAGCTAAAAAAGTGAAGTATGGAGACTATCATGGTAAAAAAAAAAAAAAATATAGTTAAACCAAAGAAAATAAGTTGAACCTATTTTATAATGGTTTCAAATACATTATAATAAGCTAGTCAATGGGGGTATTTTTTGGTTGAGACAAAATTATGCAAGGAACAATATTTTAAAACAAATAAATATTTAAGGGTCATGTGTATAGTTGTATATGCTATTGTTGTAGGATCCTTACATATTTAATGTTCTATAGAAGACAAAACATTGTCCAAGAATGGGAGTATTAAGTAATTTTATGTTAAACTCAGACAAGGAACATAAGAGTTGGTGGGTTAAGAGAGTGTTCAAGTATATATATGAAATTTCATATTATTATATTTTCTATTAGGGTATAGGTGATGCAACTAGGGTATTGGAAATATAAGGATTTATATATATTATATGACTTGGACAACATAAGGTCTACTAGTGGCTATGTACTCTCTCTTTCTAGGGGAGTTAAGAGCTAGATGAATAAGAAGAAATAATTTATTTCCCTTTCCACTATTGATGTAGAATAGATGGACGCTACACATGCTTCTAAACATAGTCTAGTTATAGGGCTATATTCATATGCTAGTTATAAGCATATGATAATAAGGATTTGATAGTTAAAGTACAATTAGTTCAACAAAGAAACCTACTTTCTATTCATACATGAAATAAATTAATGTACAATTTCACTTTCCTTAAAAAATATAGTGGAGGATGGTAAGGTACCAAATCAAAAGGTTGAAACTTTATAGAATTATTTTTATTCTCTCACCAAACTAAGGATCATAAATAGGTTTTCTTGGTGCAAATTATTTATGGGTATCTCTACCCTTAATTGTTATTCTTTGTTAAATCCCTTATGCTATTTTATTATGTATACAAGTAGGAGATTGTTAATATTGATTGTTGTACCATCTTGATAATACATAAAAATAATTATAAATATTTATCATTCCATATGTTGTAATGTTGGACTCTCTTGAAATGGGGTACAATACATGGATGGAGTCTAAATGTTTCATGTAAAACATACTCTAACACTTAGAAAATGTTTTGTGATAGGTTTAAGAGAGTACTAGATACAAGGGTTACAAAGTGGACTAAAAACTTAGGCATCTTGAATTGTATATTTTTTACAATGCATAAGGGCATCTTTAGAGATGAGTTACATCTTTTAAGTGGATAACCTAGTTTAACTACCCGACTAATCAAATTGTTGTAATTATAGTTGCATGTAAGAAATGTGTTATTTAGGTTTGAATGATCCTCTTGACCATGTCTTGGAAAATCCCTTAGGAATCCCATGTTTTTGAGGAACCACAAGTGGCTTGGACGATAAAAATCTATAAATATAGGGCTTAGCATAGTGGTTTGACATTAGTTTGGATTGTAATGCAAGATTTTTTATGTTTTGAAATTGGGCTAGCTATTAACACACCACTATAGTGTTGATAGAGGTTGTATCATTTACAAGGTTTTTTCAATCTATTGTAAAAAAGAGATTCCTCACCTTCCCAAAGTGGGCACCTAAGAAAGAGACTCTTATTGATTCTTTGTAACCACCACTGACATGTGTAAACATGATGCTTCCACTTCCCAAAGTGGATGCCTAAGTGGTAAATTTCTCCATTATGCCTTATAATCATCACTAACATGTGTCCACCCTTGAGAATTACATTTACCATTTGACATATACCATAAATAATAAAATAAATTATTTTGTATGTCCCCTTGAACACTTTCCAAGGAATGTGGAGACACACAATAGCCTACATTGAACCTTTATTTAAAATTATTCATCCAACCTTAAAAAAATTAAAATAAATAATTTTTTTGGGTGATGTAAGATTGATGTACACTCATACATACTCTTGCATCAATAATATACAAATAAAAATTATGCATAACTCTTAATGAAGTCCAAATAGAAGTAACCTAAAAGTAATGGAGTTTAATCTTATTCATCTCCACTAAATCCATATGCTATAATGGAATGAGTATTCATCTATTTATCCTTGTTTAATATAACTTTTTGATTTGTTTGTGTAAAATACAATAACATATTTGATTGTCTATAATATTAGTAATATTCTTAAGTTTGTTTAGGATTTGTTTTCCTCCTTTTTTTAACCATTGATAAAATTTGGTCAATACTCTTTTGGTTAATTTCTTCCCTTGATCTTCTCATCTCTTTTTTTCTTGGTATGATTATAGCAACACAAAGATTTTACTTCAAGTTAAGTTTGATGGTTATTATTTATTTAAAATATTAAAATAAACGTTGTAGACATTTAAAATCAATCTCATTTCTTGTTTCTTCCTCATAATTAATTATATAATTTTATTATTTAATTAAGCTAATTTTACTTCTTCTAAACCAAATTTGAAATCTTTCCCCCATTGCTAGTTTAATTGAATAATTTTTAATTGTTTAATTAATCAATTCTTTTTAAATAATCATTATAATTATTTCATTGGCTAACTATTGCTCTATTGTTAATTAATTATTTTAATTATTTAATTATTCATCTCCCAAAGTTCTTCCAAAAATAAATAAAATTAAGATTTTATTTATGATCCACATGGATCAAATAACTTCTAACTATTCAATTTCACTAATGCCTCTACCTCTTGTCCACTTTCCTCTTACAACATTTCCTCCACTTCTTCCATCTTCTATTATTCCTTCCTCTATTTTTAACCCCCATTTCCTCTCATTCAATCTAGGCCACTAATCTCCTTCAAGCATGAATTCAAATTCCATCATTGATATATTTCCCTCTCAATCTATAAATTCAAAATGTCTTCTCCATTATTTATTTAACCACAATCTTTGAACTTTTATACAATCATACTAATCTCATAGCAACACAACTACCATATAAAGAAAGCTCCAAAGGATAATGGAGATAAGTGAAATGAGTGTGTGAAGGTATACTTTTTTGTTATTTTATTATTTCATTCATTTATTATTACATACTCGATTCGAAGATGAAAATCTTGCACGGATAGAAAGGTTTTTGTGGTAGATTGGTCAGAAAATAAGTCAGAGTATTCAATAAAATGAAATATTTAATATTTAATCAATTTCTGTCTTTATATAAATGTAATAACCTTTCAATACCGGATTGTCTTTTCGACTTCCGATGAGGACATAAATGTAGTGGTTGTTCAGCTTCTTTGAAAGCTTATAAATAAGCTCAATTCGAATCCAATTGCAAGGAGTTTGAGAGTTATAGAGTTACAGAGTTATAGGCATACAACTCTTAGGACGAATTTGCAAAGCTATGACATGCATCTCGTCTGTTGAGTTAGCCCAAATTTTACAGAGTTTGCCCAAATTGGATAGATTCCAGGCATACAACTCCCTTTTAGAGAGTTTGCCCAAATTGGATAGATTCCAGGCATACAACTCTCTTTTACACAGTTTGCCCAAATTGGATAGATTCAAGGGCACACAACTCTCTTTCACAGAGTTTGTCAAAAATTGTATGGTTCTTAAATATTTTCAATGAAATAAAATTTTATATGATTTGTTATGTGTTTACAATACCATAAATTATGCTTTGGGTATTGTCCTCTGAATTGACAAAATAATTCAGATCATAGATGCTTTGATGATTCTTGCTTGTTTGATATCTGATCTTACAAATGTAATTGTAATTATAGTGATTTTGTCAAAGATAATTTAATTTCTTGATAAAAATATTTTTAATTGATTTAAAAGCAATAACATCTTCTCACTTCCTTTTTTAAAAATAATCCACAATCTAAACAAGATATCATTATTTAAAATAAGAATCATTTTTTTATATTCAATCTCCTAAATAAATAAAAGAAAACTTATAATTATCCCCCACCATATCTTCTCATTAAATCTATAACTTTTAAAATACAACAAGTTCATTATATTTATTTTTTTATTTTCATTTAAAACTTTACTTATAATTTCATTCCACTTATTTTGTTCTAATTAAAAACACATTAATACTGCCATATCGAAAGCATTGATTCCGTAAGTCTCTTCCTAAAATTATGGGAACAAAGTGATTATTTTTTCTACATTAAATTTTTTTAGTGCATATAAACTATTCATATAATTGAGCTATGCTGCCACGTGTCCATGTGCTAGTTTTATATTTTTGAATAATAAAACTAAAACCATATGAAATGAGGAAGGACTCAGTATTTGACATATTTAATATGCATTGACCCTTAAAATTAGTTGTGCTATATGGTACTTGTATATAATATGATATCTTTTTATTATTGAACTAAAGTTGAGTGTAGTTGTGCTATACAAGGGGTACATCTTTTTGGTAATAATTTGAAATCTACATAATTTTACATGTATATATGTTTAGGATTTAGTTTTTATTTTAAATTAAAGTTGTAAATGTAGAATTAATTTTTTAAGAGTTGAATTTAATTGATTAAAATCTTGAGATTTATTATGGAAAGTCAAATTTAAATCTTGAAAAGATATGTAATATAAAATTTCAAGTTGTAACTCTTGATCTTTTATTGTTAGTTTCTAGTGTGAATGTGATATCCATGCAAATTTTAAGTTCTTACTATTTCATTGTCGGTTTCTATAATGGATGTCTAATTTGTATCTAATGTTAATCCTCGAAAGGAGTGGGCATTAGTTTCATTAGCATTTGTAAGGGCTATGCATTAGTCTCGTTAATTCTCATAAGGAGTTAAGTATTGGTATCATTCTTAATTAGTTGTGTGTATGAGCCACATTTGTAAACTTCTTCAATATAAAAAAATGTGTAAAATTACTCTATGTCAGTTATATAAATGCAAAAATGATTCATCAACTTTTGAAATTCAAATTTAAAAATGGGCCTCCCTTCAACTAATCATTATGAATCAATTTGAATGCAAAATATGTTAATTTGCATGTTAGGGTGTTATAATTAAGGACAAAACTCTAATTGATTTCAAATCTATCAAGAGATCGACAACACATAGTCTCATTATCATACAAAGAGCACACTATATAGAACATTAAGATTTCATAGTTAACTTAAATCAATATTTTAGGCATCATTACATGCTTGTTGATGTCTTTGATCATTGTTTCATATTAGTAATTCGATAACATGGGTTTAACCAAAGGAAAATATTCCTATCTTAATAGGCTCCTAAATGGTGTCTATTGACATCACTTGTTTGTAGACATGGGTGGTAAAGACTAAAGTGAGAAAACTTGTGTTGGTCATTTTAGTACTTTAAATTTATAGTCATGAAGTTCATATTTGTAGTAATGAAAATGAATTAAAACATCAAATAGGAAGCTTACAAATTCATAATTGTTCATCTGATATCACATAAGGCTCTAAAAAATTTATGAATAAATTTTTGACATATAGCACAACAATATCTCTATCAAGTTTTAAGCTAAGTATCATTATTCTCAAATGCTTAGGGTTTGTCTTTCGGTTTTATCATTCCAAACTAGTATTTCAAACCTAACAATTTGATTATACACCTTTATTTAATATTTGATTAGTTATTACATCCACCATTGATTTTTGTTCCATTGTTATTATCTTGATTGGGGTTTTAAATTTTATTGTTGAACATCTAATCATACCCCTAGTAGTTTTAACCTTAGTGTTTTATGTCTAATTTTTTAATTTATTTTTCAAACATGAGATTTGTTTATTGTCTATGATTTGTATAAGTAGCCTTTTCCTTATTCTATCTTGGTCATACTTTTGAGTTTTATGTATTGAGTGCATGACAAATCTTTGTCATCATCCTATGTCCCATTTGAGAAGTTCTCATCTCAACCATTATGAGGATATTTTCTTGTTTGAGAAGAAGTCGTTGTCTCAATAATTTGGTTAATCATGAGACATTTGCTAATATGATATATAATAATAATTGTAATGATTTTGATCTTGATACATAGTTGGACCAAATTGGTAAGGTTCCAAAATTCTACTCTATTGTATAATTAATTTCTCAATAGATTGTTGTAGTCGCTAGGGTTGCTTCTCTTTCATAGTTGGTTGATGCTCTTCAGAAGTTTATTTTTTGTTATCATAAGATAACCCAATGACCCAATCACAACTTGCCCCGATCTTACCTTTTTTGTTGAATGTTGGGGTATGGAGGGGGCAAGCTAAGGCGATAACACCTTGATGGATGACTGAGCTGGCTCAAACAACCTAGTCGCTAGGTAAACCCAGTTAGCAAGAGTTGAACCTTGGACTTACATGGGAAGAACCTAAAGCATTGGCACAACCTTACCAACTGTTTGAGCTTCACAAGTTATTTATTGATAACCCCTTTGATTTAGAGATTTTCTAAGGCAATGGTTTTAAGATTAACTACCAGTTCTTTGCATGATGCATATTCCCACCTCCCACCCAACCTTCTCCTTTATTGTCACTCCTCCCTCTTCTAATGTTTTTCATGCCATTCCTTTTAATGTTAGTCTTTATAGTGGCATGCCTAGCCCTCATCCTATTAGAGCATATGGCTATTGTCATTCCTAGTAGACAATATAGATTATTATATTGTAGCACAAAATATTTATCTTTATTCTTAGATTGTGACATTCACTACCATCTTTTGTGATACCCTTTTTGAGGTGTATAATTGGAATGATGTAATATCCTAGGTTAAAATACTTATGTGATATATTTTTTCTCTTTTTATAAATACATATTATTTGGGATAATTATATTATATTCTAATATTTAAATAAGATCTTAAATAAATCACATTTAATTCGGTGTTTACACATTAGCATTATCATCGTTTTCTAATTAACAAATAAGAAATGACAAATATAACTCTTTTTTGTTCTCTTATTAAAAGTAATGATTGAATTACATATGTATAGTTTGTAATATTAACAATTATAATAACATCAAAATTTTGTGTTCATACTCACAATAATAACAAATTAAACCAACATAATAAAATTGACATAAATGATCAAAGAAGATCCAATGGGAGCTCTAGTAAGATCACTCTTGGAAATACAAGGCCTTTTTGTCTTCTAATCTCCACACTCAAACACAATTGCTTAATTAGATTCTAGATAGGGGTAGTAATAGATGATGCCTCCTAAATGGATGTGTTCACCCCTTTTATATCCACCAAAATAATAACATAATGACTATAATGTGATTCTATATATTCAAATTTGAAAAATGATCTTGGGTGGAAAACTTTCACCTATAAAAGTTATGGTGCCAAAATTTGACCAATAATGACATTATGATACATGCTGGTGAGTTAGAAGGAGTATATAACCAAAGGTAGAAATATCATTGTTCAAGAGTTTGAAATACATTAAAAGACTCACACCATAGGTCAAGGCATTAGGGGTTGAGAAATGAATACATGATAAGGATAAATTTGAAAGTTTGATAATTATAAATGAAAGTGTGTGGGGAGGATGAAAGTCATTATTGGATGAAGAAGTATAAAGTACAACAAAGAGAAAGAAAAATAGAGTTGGAAGGAAAGACATACTTATAAGGGGAATTCTTACAAATAATACAAACTTATAAGAATAAACATCAACAAAGACTCATTGAAAAAAAAGGGGTAGAACATGCAAGGAATAAAAAATAGATCTAATATCTACATACTTCAATAAATTAAAAATGGGATATGCCAAGTTGGCCTCCCTCAAAATTACTTATCCTCAAGAATTACAGATTTAGATGCTCCAATATCTAAGGGCTTTCCCATGTTACATCTTCTATAGAGATATTTCCATTGAAATAAATATTCCTTGGTGCTTTTGTTTCTCAACTTCTCCTCCCCCGCCTTCATGACCACTTTAGGAATACAAATTAGCTTTTCTTTTTCATATATTAGAGGTAGCTTATCTAAAGGTACAATATACTTTCCAAGTTCTCCTTTGAGACAAGACATATGGAATACATTGTGAATCTCACTTTCCTTTAGTATCTCCAACTCATATTAGAAAACCTCACCTATCCTTCTAAAAAAATTTTGTCTCATAAAAATGAGGCTTAAGTTTTTCAAATCTACCTACCTTCAGATAAGATTGCTTGTATGGTCACAATATCACATGCACAATGCCTCCAACATCAAATGTTTTGTCAATTTTATGATAGTATATGCACATCTTTGTTGATTCTAAGCTTGTTGGAGATTATTGTTGGGTGACTTTAGAATGTATTGTATTTATTTGATCAAATCACTAGCTCCTAGGACCTTGCCATTCAATAGAATGAGGCCAAAAAAATTAGGCTTCATATTCATACAAATAGATGAATAAAACCATCTTGATTCATATGTGAAATATTTTTTTATAATGGTTGACCCCAATTAAAGCCATTTGATCTATGCATTTTGTTGACCAACAACATAATTTCTCAAACAATATTCCACTCATTTGTTTGTAATCTCCACTTGACCACTTGTTTATGAGTTGTAGCTAGTGTTGGTTGTGATATTAGTTCTTACAAAAAAAAAACAGATCTCTTTCTGAAATAAGATTAATAACCATTTCTATCACTCATGATACTTGTGGGTAGTTCATGAAGCTTCAATAGCTCCTTAAAGAACATATCAACAACTTGCAATTTAAATTTGCATGCTTCATGAGTCTATCTACAACAAAATCTATCAAGTCATTACCTTGGATTTTAAGAAGTTCAATAATAAAATCCATTAAAACACTTTCCCACTTTTAAGTTTCTTAATAGGTAAGGGTTACGAGAGACCTTTAATGGGAACGTTTGCTCTATTTTATTCCTTGAAAAAAAAATTATTCGATATGACTAAGGACATCATAATTAAGTTCTTTCCATGTGAATATTTCCTTGATTTATTTATGTATTAAAATACCTAAGGTGACTAGCTAAGGAAGTATCACGAACTACTCTCAAAATATTTTCTTTCATTCATGATTTTATTACCAATCAACATGATTTTATAATATATTATTTACCTTTCATCCAACAAATGCCCTTCTAACATATCATATAAACACATTCTTGTCATATTCTTCTATGATTTGTTCCCTCTAATCAATATAGATGCAAAATATTGAATACAAATTTGATCTTCTACATAATGCATAAAAAATAATCTTTCCTTTAACATATTCAATGTCAAATTTGTACACTTGAATTTCTCTTATCCACGTTTATTGTCACTCATTTAGATCCTTTTGATTGAGAAAATACTTCAAGTTATGTGACCGGTCTTGATAAAAATTGACCATTGACCTACTATTGTATGTATTTAGTTTTAATGCATGTATAATAGCTATTGTTTCATTATCATATATGGAGAATTGCTTTTCTACCTTTGTGAACTTTTTAATCTTAAATGGAATTGGTGTATGTTATGCATAAGCACCATGCCTTGTTTCCTTCTCGTTTCCTTCTCCTAACACGTCACGTTCCAAAGAAAAAGGAAGGAAACAATTAGGATTAGCTAACATGGGATATGAGGGTTCATGACTTCTTTCAAAATTTCAAATAGTTTTTGTGCAACCTCATTCCTTGCAAATAATTCATTTTTTATTAGATTAGTTAAGGTCATGTCTATTTGATAAAACCCCTTGATAAATCGTCTATAGTAATTGCAAAGGTTGATGAATCCTTTTAGGTATGTCAAAATATTTGGAAGAAGTCAATCTAGAGTTTATTTGATCTTCTCCATATCCACTTGTATTTCATTTTTATTGGTGATATACCACAAACATAAAATTATTGTCACAGTGATCTCACATTTTGATTCTTTTGAAAAAATATTACGTGCTTCTAGAATTCCCAACATTTTATCAATATATGATAAGCACTCCACCCACATATTGTTGCATATAAGAATTTTGAAAACATGACTTCGTAAAATGTTATGCTACCCAATTTTGTGTAGAATGAATGGATGTTGATTTGAGAGTGTTTTTATGGTGTTGGGTTTATGGGAATCAAAAGGGTATTCTAGTATTTTTTATTTTAGTACTTTGAAAATTTAAGTTTTTTTAGTCCATCAATGGTGGATGGTCGTGGGACGGGTTTTGGTTTGAAATTGTGAATTGATGAAAATTGGATTTTAATGATTTTGTGATGATATTCCAGTGTGGAATGATATCATTATATATGTAAATTTCAATGTGGGATCGATTTGAATCCATCCATTTGGTGTTTTGGCCAAATGGGATTACTTTGCATATGTGTGAAATGACATATTGGAATTGTGATAATTTGATGTTTCTTGAGATATCTTTTTATTGGGATTGGCATGAACCTAGGGTTGGATTCTAGTGAATATCAAGTATATGGAAATACTTGCATAATTATACCAAATTAGTGGACATAGTGATTGCAAACGAAAATGCAATCATATGAATACAAAATGATGAATAAATATATAAGAATATATCTATTGGATAGGTAGATAATATAAGACAATAAACTTATATTTACACAATATAACAAGATTTGTCAATATGTCTATATATTAAACTAAATTCAAAATTAGATTAAAAAAAATACGAATATGCAAATTTCACCATTACATATACATTCTCCAGTTAATTTTCCAGTTAATTTTTTGATAAGATTATAAGATTTTGATAAGATTATAATAGACTACATTCATAGAACTCATTACATGGTACAAATGAACCTATGCGCATCAGGCCCCCACTTGGCAACAAATGTTACCCACCTCAGAAAATTTCAAGAAAAGAGGTGACAAAATATATGTAATAATTGTGCGCTAAGTGTATGTGGGGGCATATCCGTAAGAGATAAGTGTGGTGACACACGTGCAAATAGTAGTTTGTAGACTTCCTTATGTTAAATTACTCTCTCATTGTATAATTGACTTCCAAATATTAGAGGAAAGTATTAAATAATAGTATTTTTTTGGTTTGATTATTGATTGAATATGACCTTCGCTAAAAAATTGAAAATTTGACTTTCAAAAAAATTAATAAATACATTATACCCAAATATAAAGATAGTCCCATTCAAATACGTAGAGGTTGTAAAATTGAAGTTTTCAAGTATGGTTTGAAGTCTAATTATGCTAAATGTATACATCTGTGATAAGGAGATTTCAATGAAGAGATAATCTTTGTAAGGTGGTCATAATGTTCTAGGACATTAATTTTATTTTTTTAATTGCACAATGAAAATATGTATTGATTAATGTAAAATAATGTATTTATAATTTGATGAGTTAAAAATATTTTAAGATAAATAAATTATAAATTTATATTAATAGAAATATTTGGATGGTTATGTTTATTGTTATTGAATTGTTGTGATTTTTATGGTTTGTTGTTGTTTTGGATGCTTTCGGATTGTGAATGTTATAGAGACAACACTCTTGTTATGTTGCTTTCAATATCAAAAAAATTTAGAGTTTAAGGTATAATAGTTATTGAAATGTATATATGATAATATGGTTTTATATTTGAAAAGGAAGATAAGTCGTCATTTGAATGTATACGAGGAGAAATTATTTTTATCTGACATAACTTTGGGGTGAATAAATAAATTAATTAATATTTAGAATTTTTGCAATTGCAAGGAAGTTGAGAATGATATATAAATAAAGTAATAGAAGCATTTAGTCAAAAACCTATGACAACTCTTGGATGTTGATTTAGTAATAATGTGGGAATGGCAATGATGCTTATATGCATTCTTTAAAATTAGTAAATGTTTTGTCCATTATTTTGGATCACTTTACAATTGGGGATTTGATCTAGAACAAAAAAATGTAATATTGATGTTTAGGAATAGTCCTTAATAGGAATAGACAAGGATTTGATTGCATACCCATTTCGAGTAAAAAACACACCATTTAGATGATGAGATGTAAAAAAAAAAAAGATAAATGAATAATAAATTTACATTAATAGAAACATTTTGAGTGTAAGGTTTAATAGTTATAGAAATGTATATATGATAATATGGTTTTTATATTTGAAAATGAAAATAAGATATCATTTAAATTTATAAGGAGAAAATTTTCCATCTTACATTATTTTAGTGTGAATAAATAAAAGAAATTAATATTTAGAATTTGTCTGATTGCAAGGAAGTTGGGAATGATAAATAAATAATTAAAGTAATAAAAGCATTTAGTCAAAAATCTATGATAGATCTTGGATGTCGATTCAACAATAATGTAGGAATGTCAATGATTCTCATATGAATTCTTTCAAATTAGTAAATGCTTTGTCCATTATTTTGGATCACTTTACAATTGTGGACTTGATCTAGAACAAAAAATGTAATATTGATGACTAGAAACACATAGTTGCATCCACAATCATTCTCATTATTTTATACTAATATCTACTATGAATCATTTATGTATCTTTAGAAGGGTTTTCTCAAGTTACGTGTAGAAATATGTTCAATTGAACACTAGAGTATCACATCAAAAAACAAGACCAAAGTGAGTGTAAAACTAGATGACAAAAGACTGAAGTATGTACTTTTATCCTCTACAACTATTCTTAATCTAGAATGATAAGTATACTATTTTTTTTAGTTACTTTTTAAAATTAAAATCATTTCCTTGAAATTGTCATCATGAAAAGTGTATATGCAATCCTTTTTTCCCTTATTTTTTGGGCATATTTGAATAGAGTGACCTTTGTGTAATAATAAGCATATAAATGATGTATTTTTTACTCAAAATGGGTACACAATTAGATCCTTGTCTATTTCTATTTGTGTTCCTTTTAAAGACTATTATCAAATGTTTTAGCCCTAGTGATTTGGATCCAATCTAATTGTTATTAATTTTCCCACCTTAAACTAAGTCACATGTGTCATTTTGTCCCATGGATAGAAATATAGACATGATCATGTCACCTTCATTTGAACTCACATTTTTCTCATCCTATGCCAAATCCTTCCCAAAATATGATTCTTTCATATTTGCTTACTTGTCAAAGTATTTGAATTTAATTTTCATTTAATTTTTAGGATGCCATATTTAAAGGCAAACCCTAGGATATTGGAATTTGGCTTGGGATTCATTTAGATTACAAAAAAACATATCATAGCTTGGAATCATATCTATAGTAGTCTACATCAATTTTTGATAATAAAAACTACACTTAATACATCTTGGATTCACATGTTTTTTGTTCTTTTGAGTCTTGTGAAAATGACAAAAAAGGGGTATGACTAAGGCTAATAAAACTTTAACACTTCAACCGTAGCACAACCAAGCCCCTAAAATAGTCATTAGCATCATATTGGTCCAAAATTAAATATCATCCTAGGTGCACAATATTCATGTGTAAAAAACCATGCTAGGGTAGAATCATGCCAAGCCAACACATAACTGAGCATGGTAAGGTTTGATAATTTATAACATACATAAAAGATACACCAACTTTCAAGATTCCAAATCCAATTATCAAATACTTAATTACACAATCAAATCAATCACATTTGACATGATTATAGAGCTACGTTCCTTTAATTTTCTATTTACATTTACTAATTTTAACATATATGACTATTTAAATGTAATTAATAAACTATTTATTTATCATTTGTTAGGTCATAATATCATCACATTATTTGTAGCCTACAGTCTTTCTTTCTAGGTGTACTCAAAAGTTTATAATGTTCTTTTAAAATTTTGAATCCTCCAAGTGTGTTAGTCAAATCACGGCCCTGTCAAAAGTTGCCCAAGTACTTGAATGATTTGTATAAAGTTTTTGTTATGAAATTTTAATTACATCTTAGTTATTGATAGCTATGGTTCCATGAGGGATGATTTAATGGAATATTATTCTAAGAATGCCAATAATGCTCTAAATCTGTGATGGTCCGTATAAATGTACCTATTTATATTAAAGCTTAAATGAAGATCATAAGACTATTATCCACAAAAGTTATGCATATAAATGAATTATTATATGTTTATAATATTTCATTTTAAATTATAAACGTAATTTATACATTATGAATTATAAACAAAACTTGTATTCTGAATTACAAGCGATCATGGATGAAAATCTTGAAAAGCCAAATTTAACAAATACTTAATATGCGTAATGAACAAAAACGTTAGAAAACAATATAAAACACTGAATAACAATGCACAACGAATTAATAGTGATTGTGGTTATATGTGCAACAATCTTCTAGTAATAGCAATATGGCCAACTTCATATGCTTGGTGAGTTCTTAGTATGTATATTGAGAATAAAACGACTCATATAGTTGGTAAACAATGACTTCATCAAAGAAGTTAATAAAAGTTATAATAAGAATGGGGCAACGACTAAGAAGGATACATTGTATATGCCAGCGACTGCAAAGATGGATGCGTATCTAAGAAGATTTAGTTAACGCAGCGATTATGATCATTTAATTGATAACATGTATATAAGAACTAGAAAGACAGCGATTAATAACAACTATTGTGATTGATAGCAGCGATATAAAGAATGGTTGTAGCATTGTGAGAACAAAGGGGGAAGACAAAGATTAGATTAAGATGAAAGTATAGCACCAATCGGTACTTATGACACAGACACTAACATCCTTAGTTCGATCTCCTACTTGCATCAAAACAAAGGGTAATGATTAGTCAATTGTAAAATATACTTTAATCATTATGTTGGAGAGTATAAAATTAGCGTGTGAAAGTTGTATCTATTAGTCATTTCATATTCAATTGACATGAAGTAATCTATTAGTTTTTAAATAACCTTTTCTCGTACTAAATAAATTTGTAAAGATTTAAATGTCTCAAATTATGAACAAATATCATATAGAGATATGTAATCATTCATCCAATATTCGATAGTTCTAACATATAACTTTTATTTTATTTTACAGTGATCGTTGTTGTAGTCTTGCTTCTTCTTGTTTCCTAATGATTGTATATGGACTGTTATGCATTTTACAGTATCTTTCGAAGGAGAATCCAGTTTCTATATGAAGACTGTCTAATGTTTTAACTCTGGACATGGCTGTAAATGTCAAACCTTGTCTTTCAATAGCTCCTATATCAATCGTTGCCTTCTGGAGTGTTAAGCCTTGGGATTTGTGGACTGTTATAGCCCACGCCATCTTAAGCGGGATTTGTTTTCTATTTCCCAATGATATTGGAGTTATTGGTACAACTTTTGGATATGTTGGATTCCATGATGGCCCAATATAGTTATTAATTCTTGTTATTACATATGCTGAAATATCTAGTGGCTTGGAGCCATATTGATACACAATGTCGACTACTTCACCTAGAGCCCCATTTATGAGCCCTGCTTTGGTCCATATATTTGTTGTTAGCATTATTTGTTGGCCTTTACATAATAGAACTTGCTTTTCAAGTTGTTCATCCTCAGATTCAACATTTGGCCGACTTCGAACATTTGTAGCTTCGCTAATTGCAACTGGGCGATTCAATTTTCGTAACATTTTTTTGTTATGGCTCCTTACCATGTCGTTTGTAGCAAATAGGTGTATTGATTTGTTAAATTGTTCATTCTGAATGGGTGTAAGCTTCTTGCTTGTGTGTGTCATCAACAATTGCCAATCATCCTATTCTGGTTATGCATTCTGTATGTTGGTAAGGATATGTCTAAATCGTGCTTGTGTTGGTTCTATACCATGTTGACGGAACACTGTTTGTAAGGTCACGGTTGTTGTAAATAGGTTCCATAGTGCTATGGCACTCGAGCATGAAGCATAGATAGGCTTGTCCATTACAGGTGGTAACTGTGCAAGGTCACCAATCAAAATTATGGATATCCCTCCAAATGGTAAATGTTGTCTATTTGGGAAAGCTTCACGTAGCCTCATGTCTATTCGTAGAAGTAGTTTTCATCCTATGAAGCTCATCTCATCAATGAGAATGTATCGTACATATTTCATGTCTTCTTGGAGCACGGTCAATGCTTAGCCTTGTAATGGGTGCATATCTTTAATAGGGATTTCCAGTGCTGAGTGTATTGTTGTTGCATTTATGTTAAATGCAACTATTCTTGTTGGAGCCAGTGTAAGGATTTGATGCCTATAAGGAGCGTCTCCTTGAAGTGCATTCCTTATACAACTGATCATATAAGATTTCCCTATGCCTGTTGTTCCCTGTATAATCATATATAATGCTCCATTCATAACCCTGTTACTATGATTCATGATTATTTCCAATGCTTGTTTTTGTTCTGCTGATAAGGTATATTTTGGTACTTTGTCAACAAATGGTATAGGTTCATTTGGGCAATGATTTTTTGCCATGGCTATGAATTGTAATGCCATATCATGTAGATCACTCGGCACTGTAATTTCATCCCATTTGTAATTACGATCAAACTCACACCTTTCGAGCATTTCATTTTCATCTATGTCCATATGACTTGTTATTCCCATTCGTGAGAGTAATTCCCATTCTTGCATTTCCATTACACTTTCTGTGTTTATATTATTTTCAATGTCTTTTTCTTCTTCAATATTCGGTTCCTGTTTGGTGGTACGATTTACATGCCATAAATTATACCTATTTTCATTCATTTGATTCCAGTTTACGATTATTGTCTCCTCGTCAAGGCCTATCTCTTGTTTTATGTTTTGAAAGTGCTTGTATAGGAGTAACTCACTCCAGCAAAAGTTTTTAAAGATTTCTGAATCTTGTTTGGAATGCTATAGAATTTCAGGAAAACATTCACAATGGCTTTTATTGTTCTTTGTTTCCATTTGGAACCTTTACGAGTTGCTGCATAGGAGTAAGATCTTGCAGATTCTAATAGTGATATATTTCCATTTCTACTGGGCGTTCTATATAAGAATCCAGGCAAGTAATTTCCAATCTTCTTTCATTCCCTTTTGTTCTTATTCGGTGTAGCACTTTTTGACCAACATTCAAGGTTGTGAAAGTTCTGTTGCACACAACAAGGGGCAATTTTTGTAGTATATGGCATGTTTCTTGTGCACCAATATCGCGTTCAACCAAAAGTTCTGTCATGAATTTACTATATGCAGTTACTGCAACATCTCCTGTTCGTTGGCTCATGGATATTCTTGTTAGCATATCTTTGCAACTCTCTGAAGCCCTTTCTGCTTTTGATGCATATTTGGCAATGTATTTTAAGACGAGTTGTTGTGACACAATAGGTTGGTAATCTATATTGGCTCTCCAAATTGAGATCATTTCTGGATTGTGTATATTTAGTCGATCATCATTTCTTGCAGGTTTATACTCCTTTATGCCATTTGTATCACGTGATAATGTGGAGGTTTCTTGCTCTTTCCATGGTGCTTTGTAGCAACACTCTAATTTTTTGCCTTTCTTACGTAAACATGTACCCTCTTTGCACTTTATGTATCGTTGGACTCGATTAATTATGTTGTCATAGTCTTCAGACATGTGTGTGGCTAATATTTCAGACGTAGTTAGGAGGCATGGATCATCATGGGTAAAGCGATGCATTGTATTATTTCTCATTGATACATCTCACATGTTCCAAGCGCTGACATGTTGATCGAAGAATGCTCTTACCTTTCTAACCTCCTCATTATTTTCCCAATCAAGATTTTCCAGGTCTGGTGCATCTTGGAGCCAAAGGAATCCATGTATATGGGTCGTTCCTTGATGTTGCCATTCATATCTGTACTAGTAGTCTTTTGCATTCGGGAGTTTCTTGATGAATTCTTCACAGAAGATAGTAAATCATTGATGCAAGTATAGTGATGTAGTATGTGGGTTATTAATCACATTTTGTAGACGGTGCTTGTTTGATTGCATTGCTAGAGCTATATCATCTGTCAGTAGCTGTTGTAAATTTGGCCACTTTGTGTCAGCCACACTTAGTGTGAAGAATAGTGTGGATGATCCTATTTGGTTAATCATATTGGATAACTCAGAGCAACACTTGTTCCAATATGGCCTTGTCCCTCTCATTGATGACCCAAAACACATAATCTCTTCAGCTAATTGTGTGTCTGGGAGAGTTTTGAGCTATGCATGAAGGATTTCAACAGTGGTTGGTATGTTCTCTTCTACATTTTTCTTAATGAAGATTTTCACAAGTCCCTGACTGCGATGGCACATCATAAGATTGAATACAAAATATCGAAACCTTGGATGCCTTCCAAACCTTTGGTCATAAAACCTTATTAGGTGTAACACATACTCGTGCATTTTTACCTCCTTTAATCGTGATTGTGATTGTAGAGCAGTTCCATTTGGAAAAAGTGTAGGGAATGCTATATCAAGTAAGCTATCAGTTTTATATTCATTAACTAGAGACGTGCCAATTGTAGGCCAAGCAATATTTTCACTTACAGTGTCTTCAAGCTCCAATGCTTGCTTTATGATTTCAAGTTCACGGTGTCTATTTGGCAACTTAGCCACAAAAGATGATGTGTTTGGTATTTCATTTTCGGATTGTTCTTTGTTAGTCTGATCACCAGTTTGTAGGTCTATAAATTTATCATTAGTTTCAATGGTATGTAATTTGTTAGAAATGTTTGTTCTTCTTTCAGGGAGTTCTAACAAGTGATCATCATTGATTATAACATCTTTATAATATGGATCGTTCCTAACTTTGTATTCCAATTCATCTATAACATGTGACCTCCTCACGTAGCATTCATAACATGGACCTTGAGTATTTAATCGACGTATTATAAGCACATCTAAGTCAGAAACTCTTCGTGGAAGCTCCTTTGCTATACTTTTTATGTCATGTGGGAAGCTGACTGTATGTCCACTGTACTTGTATTGACCTCCAATTGTATGATTCACTTGCAAGATAGGATTTACTCTAGCAATAAGCATTTCTTCTATCTGAGTTATCCTTTTTAGGAGTGTTGACTGCTCTCTAGGATCCATGTTATTGGTTATAGAGAAGCGGTGCAGGCCTTTCTCATTAAAGCACCTTCGACAAGTGCTATCAAGGTTTGACGAACAAAGGAGCATGCCTGCACTAGTACATTTGGGCCTCATTTTCGACAGCTAATTGTTGAAGTCCGATGACACAACGTCGAACTTCCGACCAATTTAATTGTTGAAAAATTGGCGTCAGTCTTCCCGACGATGCCATTTGCGTCAACATTCCGACAACATTATGAACTTTTCTGACAGTGGCTATATTTGCTCCCCCGACCAAAAAATTTGACGGATTACAATTGGAATTCCAACGGATGCTATGTTTTCTCCTCGATGACTGTCCGACAAGGAAGTGACATCAGATATACAACATCCTTGTCAGATGTTTCTTTAGTTGTCGTCGAAATTCTGACGGTATCAGATGTTGTGGTTCAGACGACTTTGTCGTTGGTGCATGAAAGCATTGAATGAGTTCTACTTTTAAAAATTGCATAAAACATTTTTAATTTATTTGATTCAGTGTTAATTGCAAAAAAAGGTTATCAATGATGTTTCCTTTCTCCAAGAATTGTCTAGGATATTTCTGTCAGATGATATGTAACATCCAATGACTAAATCTTTTCTTTACAAATGCTTATTTTATTTAATTATGATCTGAGCATGAATTATAATTTATAGTTGTGCAGAAGCAGAAGATACAAGTTGAAGACTCATGTGCAAGTAAATTTTGTAAAAGAAAGCAAGCATACATTATCTTGAATGACATGGAAACAAGCTCATCGGCTGCCTAGAAGAGAGCAATTGGAGAAAAGCAAAGGAAAGTGTTAAAGGGTGATAAATACATATAGAGTATGCAATACAAACAAACAATGTCTGGAGTGTGTGATGTGACGTCTCTAATTTATGTCCGGGTGACGTCTCTAATTTATGTCTAGAGGGACTAACTAGTTTTGGAGTTCCTGGGAAACCTATTGGGCTAGGCTTGGAGGAAATCAATGTGTTCATGCAAGGACCACCTTTTTTCTATTATGAGAATGATTTTTTTGCACCGAAGGATATTTGGAAGACAATATCCAAAAATTTCTATAGTGTGGAACTAGAGTTGGTGGACTCAAAGTACTTTTCAGCTTCCAGAAGACCAAGAGGTTATGTACACAATCTCCCAATAGAAGGGCAATTTCAAGCATTACCTCTCCCCCCCATGACTATTCAGGAAGCACTTCCTTAGACAAAGGACTATTGGCCTCCATGGGATAAACAAAAAAAATTGAAGCATAGACTCTAGACAATTTGGTGGTGTCCTTCGTGAAGAACTCTGCACTAAAATTGAAATTCACGAGGGAAACTGCAAGATAGTGAACATAAATACATTCTTGAAAAGTGGGAAGAATGGATCTTGGTTTGGGTGGGGCCAGGTTAGGTGGCTCCTCTAGAGGTTGACGAGATAGAAATCATATTAGGATTTGAAAAAGATCACACTCGTGGAACTTCGTGTGCGACTGATTGATTGCGTTGTTTGGGTAATGCATTCCAAATAGATACAGTTGCATACCATTTATCTGTCTTGAAATCCTTCTATCCTGATGGCATTAAATTAAAGTTCTTTCTCTATTTTTTGGTGATCTTTGGAGCAGAGGTTGCTTTGCATCGGCCTAGAATACATTTAACTTGTGATGTATCTGCAGAAATATGTATCCTAGGTTGATGCAATGCAACCTCTTCTCCACCAATACCAAATAGAAGAGAAAGTACTTTAATTTAATGCCATCAGGATAAAATGCTTTCAAGACATATAAATGGTATGCAACTGTATCTATTTGGAATGCATTACCCAAACAACGTAATTGATCAGTCGCACATGAAGTTCCACGAGTGTGATCTTTTTCAAATCCTAATAGAATTTCTATCTCATCAACCTCTAGAGGAGCCACCTGACTTGGCCCCACCCAAACCAAGTTCCATTCTTCGCACTTTTCAAGAATGTATTTTTGTTCACTATCTTGCAGTTTCCCTCATGAATTTTCAATTATAGTGCATAGTTCTTCACGAAGGACACCACCACATCGTCTAGAGTATATGCAATTCAATTTTTTTCTTTAATCCCATGGAGGCCATCCTTTGTCTAATGAAGTGCTTCCTCAATAGTCATGGGGGGGAGAGGTAATGCTTGAAATTGCCCTTCTATTGGGAGATTGTGTACATAACCTCTTGGTCTTCTGGAAGCCGAAAAGTACTTCGAATTCACCAACTCTGGTTCCATACTATAGAAATTTTTGGATATTGTCTTCCAAATATCCTTCGGTGCAAAAGCATCATTCTCATAATAGAAAAAAGGTGGCCCTTGCATGAACACATTGATTTCCTCCAAGCGTGGCCCAATAGGTTTCCCAAGAATTCCAAAACTAGTTAGTCCCTCCAGACATAAATTAGAGACGTCACATCACACACTCCAGACATTGTTTGGTTGTATTGCATACTCTCTATGTATTTATCACCCTTTAACACTTTCCTCTTCTTTTCTCCAATTTCTCTCTTCTAGGTACCTGATGAGATTGTTTCCATGTCATTCAAGATAATGCCTACTTGCTCTCTTTTACGAAATTTACTTGCACACGAGTCTTCAGCTTGTATCTTCTGCTTCCGCATAGATATAAATTATAATCCATGCTTAGATAATAATTAAATAAAATAAGTATTTGTAAAGAAAATATTTAGTCATTGGATGTTACATATTATCTGATGGAAAGATCCTAGATCCAATTCTTGGAGAAAGGAAACATCATTGATAATCTTGTTTTCAAATAACACTAAATCAAATAAATTAAAAATGTTTCATGTAAATTTTAAAAGTAGAACTCGTGCAATGCTTTCATGCACCGACGACAAAGTCATCTGACCCACAACATTATCCATAATAGAACAAATCATCATAATAGGCTATTATAAAGTATCTATACACAAATATGAAAGAACATTAAATTACCATTACAAACCCATAAACCAATAAATAGTGAAAATAGATATAAATTTGTAAATGTCTCCCTACAAACACCACAACCATAACCAAAACAAAAAAAATTCTTACCCACAAAAACTAAGTTGCTTGCATGGCAGGGGGCATGATGCCCTTGCGAACGAACTTGAGTTGATACCAAGAGGTCTTCCAATCTTCTTACGTAGAGGCCAAAATATTGTATTGACTTTAAATATTCAAAAGAATATCCTCTGCCTCCCTACAGTTATCTGAAACCTTCACCACCAAATCAAGCTTCTAAGAGTCTTCAAATAGTCTCACCATGCTGGTGAGTTGCAAGTCTACAACATCTCTCAGATGATCAAATCGTTTCTTAATTTTGTTCTTTTGATTAGTCAATGGATTTAGTTGCATGTACAAGTTTTCTATTTGAAGCCTTCTATTTCCTTCTACATCATTCTTCATGTCTATAGTATTGGATCATTGTACAATTTGTGATGCTATAATATCTATGTGACCCTTAATATCCTTAATATATTTAGGCCATTTCCTTTAAAACATGTATGCTGCCACTATATCCTTTACACTTTTCTAAAAAAAAAATGATGCTTTCTTGTAGTTGGATATGTGTTGTTGCACATCTAATCACCACTTCTAGTCTTTTCTCTTCCACCTTCTTCTCTACATCCTTCAAAACTTTGGCTTCCAATTTGAAAGCACGTTCCTTAAATCCATTAAGCATCAATTGTATTTTCTCTGCACTTGACAAAGACTTATCCAAAAATACTTCTAGAAGTCCTTCATGAAGGACTTTCACTGCATCATTAATATGTTATGAGCCCTATATTTGAGACTTAATAAAATTCTTGTGAGTAGAATGGTGAAGTTTATCACCCAAAAAAATCATATGCAAGGGAAACAATCACTTAAGGTCCATCTGATCTTGAGACATTGATGCCCACTTAAGCATTTCCCATCCTAAATATCCCCTAGGCATGTTTTGCTTTGTGCCCACTTTGATTCTACTCATATCGTCTTGAAATTTGCATTTTCAGCTCCTTCCTCAACCTCTGTTCAATTTTAAGTCCTCATTGACAAGACTAGGATGCATTAGGTGCTTTGGTACTCGTGATTGGGACCCAAATATGACCCCTCATTTCTTGCCTCATGTGTGAGAAAAAATTCAAACACTTTATGTATGAATAGGTATAAAAGGAAGCATACCTTGTCATTTGAAGGGGTCTACCTACAATTCAAGTGATCTCTTAATTATAAAATCAATTCAATTCCAAGTGAACAAGCAATCAAGCATTCAAGAAAGCACAACATTCATGATCAACAGTCTGCATGACATCCTAAAACCTTGTGTGAGGATTCAAGAAAGATTCATCAAGGTATCATGTTCAATTTTAAGCATTTTTAGATTAGTTCTATCATTTCCCTCAAAAGGAAAATCTTATACTTCAAGGTTAATTCACAACCCGAGGTTTGACGACCTAGGAAAGCCCCCATCAAAAAACTTATTTTCGTCATTTTGTGTGTAGGAAATTGATTCAGGAGTTGCGTGTGAAGAATTTGGCAAAGTAAATGATGACAATCAAACTCAAATTTTGATGGCATGAAAAGGAGAAGAGTAGGCCAGTTCACACCTCCTAGTCCCAAGAATTTTTGACAAACTTTTGATAGTAGATTTTGTGTACCATCCTAATCCAAAAAGCATTCATTTTGTCTACATCTGACAGGTGGAGGATCTGGTCAATCCACACCTCCTAGTCCCAACAATTCTACTTGAACACTCTATCACATGAGAAGAGATATGACTTCTAGGTCTACTAAGGAGATGCTTACTATTAGTCATATGATAAGAGAAAAGAGAAGAAACATGAATACTACTAGCTAACAAGTTGTGTAATGTTGGGTGATTCATGCTCCATCATGGATTTCATTGGCTAGCAAGTTGTGTTATGCTAGTTGGATACCTCTAGGTTGATATCTTAAGGTAGATAATGATCAAGGATAAGCACCTTCAACACCAAGAAGATACCCTTAATAAACATACATGCATTCCAAGCTAGGAAGAAAGATCCTTGTACATGCCTCATTGCTATAAGAAAGGAAGAGATAGTTATAAAAGAGATATTTTTCAACAAGTGTAAAGGGATCATTTTAAAGAGGGAGGAAGAGGTCTTTTCCTAAAGATGTCTACCTCCAAAAATAGAGGAGATATTTAATAAAGATATCATCTTTTAAATTAAGAAATGGGCAGCAAATTAAGAATACAAACCTTCCATATTGCACACTTCAAGGTATATTCAAACCTATTTGACCTAGGAAAGCCCCCATCAACAAACCTATTTTCATCATTTTGTGTGTAGGAAATTGTTCAGGAGTTACGTGTGAAGAATTTGGCAAAGTAAATGATGACAATCAAACTCAAATTTTGATGGCATGAAAAGCATAAGAGTAGGCCAGTTCACACCTCCTAGTCCCAAGAATTTTTGACAACCTTTTGATAGTAGATTCTGTGTACCATCCTAATCCAAAAAGCATTAATTTTGTCTACATCCAATAGTTATTGCTAAAATCAGTTTAAAGTTTATTCATTTAGGGACCTTTCATAAAATATTCTCAACTTACACATCATAAAAGGATCTTAAAATATTCATTTTTTATAATGATAAGAATTTGGTTGTTCCATACACCTTCCTTTACTATTTTAAAAATATCATCGACCAAAAAATTGTGCAGCAGTAGTATGGAGTGCATTTCATCTATTTTATGCCCAAAGATTTCATCATACCACTTTCTTTTCAAAGGCACCCAAAATTTGATGTGTAGTTACTTCCAAAATCTCTAAAATAACCCTACTTCTTATTGTTGGAATCAGTTCTAAGATTTTATAACAAGGGTTATATTTTAAATGTCTGTATTAAAATATCCATAACACCCCCAACATTCAATTGTTGTGATGGTATATAAGAAATATATGCATATCAAACCTTGTTCCTAAAATCTTTATTTTTTGAAATCATGGAAACATTACATAATTTAAATGAAGGCAACCAAAAGAATGCACAGAGATTAAAAAAACTCTATAGAGCAGCTATTTTACATACCTCAAATACAAAATTGTAGGGTGGAACAATAAAAAATTAAAGGTAGTCATTATGATGATTTATTTGAGGTCATTATGATGATTTATTTGAAGGTTCATAAGTTAAAGGTAGTCACTAACATATAAAGAGTGAATAAAGGTCTTTATGATGATTTATTTGAAGGTCATTATGATGATTTATTTGGAGTTTAATAAGTTAAAGGTAGTCACTAACATATAAAGAGTGAATAGATTGAAGAGCCCGATGAATTGCCAGTGTAGCATGAGGATGTATGATGTTAACAATAGCAAAATGATATTATGATGGTGGAGAAACTACCAAAAGTTTTGATCATATTTTTATTGAGCATGAAAGAAACCACCTTGAGCTCATGAATGATAGGCATCATGTTGTAGAGTATCAACCCTTGTTGAACAAGGGTGTCACATTTTTGAGTCTTGATCAGTGCAAGGAGATATTTTGTGTATATGAAGTGGTTTCAATTAGCCATTTTGTGTATAAGTAGAGAGGAGAGGTCGATGTCTTTGTTTATTTACCTACAAAACAATGAAAGAGGTCCTAATCAAGGAACACATGTCCAATCAAGGAGAGAATTTGGATTGAGGACAATTCTATGCAAGAAAGGATATCAAGTTATAAAAGATAAAAATCAACAAAGGTAAAGTGGATCCTTAAAAAAGAGGAACAATTGACAACTATTATTCTTGCTCCACAATGTAGAGACAAGAAGAACTAGGCTATTATGTTGCCTCCCAAGTATGATTGCACATGAAATCATAGTACCATGAATGACAATGAGCCCCTAATAATTAAGCTACCGATGTCATATAGCAAGATACAAATAGAATAGGTTATTATTTAAATGTTACTAGAACTACAATAAGTTGTTGAATTTTAATCTCCAAATCATGACATTCTTTAGTGGAATAGTTGATGATGCTTGAAAAGAGGATTGTCGTAATTTTGTTTATGGTTTTTTCTTTAATTTTCAAGGGGAGGGTAATAAAGTTGGCATTAAGAAACTCATACAAAATTATCTCTTGTTGTGATTAAAATTTGTTGGAAAAGTCACAGATATATTAGACAATGGGGGAGGGGATGTCAACAAAGGAGGAGGATAGAAACCTAAATCTTCTTCAGAAAAATGTAATGTATATTTCTCATGAGCCTCCACACTTCATTGCACACATCCTAAATCATGTCCAATGCATCCATGTGTATAATTAAATGTGGTATTTAAATCATGTCTAGAGAAGTGTGTTCATTCATATTTTCAAAGTTTAAAGATCCTCAACCATCATCAAGACATGTGTTGGAAGAAGAGGTTGGAATAGATTTAGAAGAAGCTTGAATAATTGACACATACAACTCCCTTGAGACTTCATATTTGGATAGAGGGACCTTATATCAAATTAAGGAAGGTATGAGAGTGATATATGTATTAGTGTAATTATTTTATTTTTTGAATTTTTATTCTTAGTATAATATTGGAAATAGTATCTTAACTCTAACATGGCTTTATTTTGAATGATTAATGTTGGTGTTTACATCGCTAGACTTGGGCATAGCTTAATCAGGTTCTTCAGACCTCTTCTTTCATTGTAACTTTGAGATATATGTTTTAGTTAGTGACTGTCTAATGTCTTCACAAAATCAGTAGCATATCTCTTGGTAGTCAGCCTATGTAAAGATCCTACGATTGCATTGGAACTAATTTATAATAAGATTTGAATGGGCTTGTAGATATAATATGTTTTCAGAGCTTGCATGACATGTTTGACGAAATGTCAATAATCTAGTGAAGTTTGATTTTGATACATTATTGTGACAGTCCATGTAATTTTACATTAGCTTCCTATAACATGTATTTATGACTGTCAATGAGGCATTTGTTTGATTTAGATATGAAATAAGAGGAATTTGAGGTTGCATAATCATACACCCATTTTTTGAGGACTCTTGCAGATTTGACAGCGAGTATTCCTTGTTTTTCAGTCATCATTGGACAAGGGATATTACACAATCATACTAAATAGATTTCAAACCCCATAATTCGTATAGAGAACAACAAATTTGGACTCAAGAGCTTCTAGAGTAATTTTTGAGGTTAAATAAATCTATGAACAATAGTTTAAACATGAATAGTGTTTATTTACACTATGAATATTATTTGATGTTGTGATTAATGTCTTAGGCATGGACAATGTTTTAGGTGTGAATAATGTTTTCAAGTATGAATAGGTTTTTTTGGTAATGAAGAGATTTTCTAGGGGCTATGAATAATGGTTTAAGCCTTGTGTAGTTTTTTCAAGTTTTTTTGCTTGCCTAAAGGAATAGTTTCATGAAAATAGACATCAGTTGGGAATACGATATCCAAATTTTAAAAAATAAATAGCCATTGGAATGTTGATTCTGTGATATAAAACATCTTTAAAACATGTACCCTAGCAATTGCAGCTACAACATGTGACAAAATTCCTCTATTATTTATCCTATGATAGATGTTCATACCTTGTTCCAAAACTTCCAATTTCTGTGAGGCAGTCTGTCAAACAGTCGGTGTGCCATTTCAAAGCTCCCATTTTCACACAGGCTGGGGGATATTGACAGAGCTTTACACCTACACCCAGGCCAATGAAGAATCAGAAACATCACTATTTGTAGGTGCAAAATAGATGGGTGACCGATACTAAGGAATGAAAGAAGGGGAATGAAGCCTATTGGTCTTTAGCCCCAAGGAGCATTCCCTATTCCATGAGCTGACATTGCTCCCATTTTCACAAACCCTATTCCATGAGTCGAGAATGCTTGGAGCTGGCATTAATCAGTTAAAATGGTTCATGTACCTCATCCAAAATCTGGAGTACGCTTACTCTGGGTGAGAGTATGTTGTTGGGGCGGCAACGTGAGAATGGGAAGAGGCAGCGAAAATGATTTGAAATGTCTTGGTCTTTTTTTTATAAGTAATGCCTACGGTCGTTGGAATTTCGATGAACGCGAGAACTTTTTGTAAAAAAGCACAAATTTCATTGCCAATTCCTTCTCCGTTGAAAACATATATTGAATTATTGTTGGAATTTCGACAAATGCGGGCAATTTTTTTAAAAAAATTCAAATTTGTTCACAATATACCTTCTCCGTCAGAAACCTCTGTCGAAATTTTAGGCCAAATGTATTAGTGTTGGGTAGGACTCCTTACACACACGACATGTTCTTAGGCTATCTAGTGCCTCTATTCTTTGACGGAAACTTTTCAATGCCATTGTAAACATCAGATTATTTTTGGATGTAGGCATGTGTAGTATTTGTTGTTGGTGTTGGGTAGTTTGCTCTTCTCTTCTAAGTCGTCTATGTGTCACAATTTGTTCTTTGTGTATACACCTAAAAATGGTTTGAAGATAATTAATTAAATAAGCAATTATTTAATTAATCCCCTTTGCCAATTTAATTTAATTCACTAAGAAATTTGATTAAATTCCCCCTTTCATCTACTTATTAATAAATCTAAGGATTTATTTAATAGGTTCATTTTCATAATCCCCTTTGATTGATTAATTCAAATTAATCAATTTCCCCCCCACTTCAATTAATTCTCGTAATCCTCTAATTAATTAAAACAAATCAATTTATGAGTTGTTGAGAATTAATTAGTCTTATTTGGATTTTAAATTCAAATTTACCCACATGACTCCTACATCCTAACCACCATGTCCCCTTTCCTTAGACACTTGCTCTCTCATGAGAAAAGCCTCTTGACACTTGTCACCATAGAGATGACAAATGTTCCCTTTCATCCAACCTTTCTAGAAGCTCCTTGACACTTGTCACCATAGAGATGGCAAATATTCCCTTTCATCCAACCTCTTTTCCAACCTCCTCCAGTTTTACCATTGATATCTTCAGACTTAATCTTGACCGTTGATTCTTGCCACCTCACCCCTAGCCTTGGAAATCCTATAAATAGACCCCATTTTGGAGCAATAATGATCCCATCTCATTAGCATCATGAGCATTGTTACTATAGGCATATTGATCTTAGCATATGATTTGAGCATTGTTATTATAGGCAATTGCATTCTTAGGTCTAGCTTATTTTCTAGCATAATTGTGGAACCATGTAGCTTAATCATGCTCTTTTCTAGTTTAAATGCATCATTATCATCTTAAATTCTCCATCTAGATGTAGTCAAGTCACTAGAATTTGCTTATCCAGATCTGAGAGCAAATCTACACTCTTTATTAGGAGGCAATAGATCGATTATTCATGGTTTTATCTTTCTTTGTTTTAAATTTGCTAACCATGCTTGTAATAATCTATTGAGTGTTTTGTGTTGCAGCAATAGGTATACACTTCACACTTTGTGTTGTGCATAATAATCTTGGCTTCTCTTCCAACCATTCTCTCTTCTTATTTCTATTTGCCTCAGGCTAAGTTGCCTCTTTCGACTATTACAATCGGCCATTTGTAAACAAATTCAATGTTTGTTATTGATATACACATTTTGGGGTTAGATAGTTTATAGCCAGGCAATTGAAAATCATGAATGAAAAGAAATGGTATTAATACAATACACGTAAAGTAAAATAATAAAAAGTGTCAAGTGTATTATATATCTTTTCATACAAGTTTAATGAGAAAAACCGTAGAACCAAATATTTGGAAGAAGGTGTGCATTGAATAACACATACAACATTAAACAAATATATAGTTGCATTCATATATAGATTAAAAGTGCTAATTTTATAATATATCTATTTATACAAGTCTAATGAGAAAGAAATGAATTTAAATATTTGGGAATGAGCCATGCAATTGAGTAAGACTTACAACATTTAACAGATATATATTTACATTCGTATACAAGTCATTTTTTACAAGGTGGGGCACAAAGGTTTTTTACATTAGAATTCTCTAATATTCATATTGTTTACGGATATATCTTGTTTTATGTTCTATGAAATATTGACAATCATTGTACAAACTTGTTTTTATAATATTTCAATCTATTCCTCAGCTACCATTTCATCACACATTGCTTTGATCTGTTCAAGTAAGGTACTACTTTCTGCAACAAAATCTACTTGTTCTACCTTAGTAATTGTTACTTTCCGTCATTCCTCTTCATTATATTTTTCCTTCTTTTACGTCAATCTGAAGATGTATTGTTTGTTTAGTACAAACTTTATTACTTCCTCAGTATCACTTTTTGCATCTGGGTTGAACTGTAGCTTATACAACATTTCAGCAGGCATGCTCAGTAGTTGTGTCGCTCCTTCATCAAATGCTATAGCCCATAATGTATTTGTATGGTCTTCTAATTGTATTTGAACTATATATCTATAAGCACATTTTGTGAGTGTCATCTCACATTTAGAACAATACCAATTTAACTCTCCATTTTGAATTAATTGTTTCTTGCACTCATTTCCATTTATCTAATTGGAGCATGCTGGATAGAAGAACGATTATGTTTTAATGCGTACGGTTGTTTCCTTTAGTATGCAATGATGAGGTTGACCCATATGCTCTGCTTCTCATCGGATGTCGTTGATTGTCATTCGTGTAATTGGTGGGGGTAAGCTAGCATACTTAACCAAAGTTTCATGCGTGTCACTTACATTTTGGTCAAACTAAGTTCTCAATTTATCAACTTCTAATATCGATGGGTTTAGAATTAGGTGTGTATTGCTTGATGTACTCAATAAATTTCCATTATATTCACAAACACATCCACTCTTGATTGCTAGGATTGTTGTCTCTTGAAGGTAGTATTTTTGTTGTAGTTGGACACCTTCTTTCTCAGATGGTGCTCCCCATATTGTAACTTCTATTGTGGTTCGAGACATATCTAGTAGTTTTATGGTATGCCTTATAACCTCTGTTCCATCTCTTCTTCTGATTGTAGAGCTTGGTTCTACACAGATAACAATACCAATAACATCGATGATTGAATTATTACTTTGCTCAAGTATTTCATTAATAGGCATGAATGAGAAATGGTTTTTTGGAATGGAAGGGTCATCTTCATAGGGGGTTACTATTGATTCAAGCACGAGAGTTATTTCTATCCCACTGTTAAGTTTATTATAAATTTTATTAGCAGTTTTCACAGCCCCACTTGAAATCTTATACTTAGCTCCAATGTCTATATTACCATAATGTGCGTCTGCCATATTATTAAAACCCGATACACATGTCTATGTCCCTTCCCTATCTATGATATCGAAGCTAAACACTCGGCCACTTCCTATTTTCTTATTGTATCGGTGAATTTCTTTTTTTATAGTCACACGACCTTTGATGGTCCACCTTGTTTGGAATGGATTCAAGTTCTTTATAGGTGTAATTATGCTCAATACCCCACTTGAACTTTGGGGTCTCTTTAATCCAAATAGTACCTTTGTCTGAGAGAGTGTCCCTGAATTTTGGAGGTTTTCTACTCCAATATCCAAAGTAGGGGTGAGTTGTGCCACTTGATCCATCTGCCAGTATTGGTCTGCATCAAGGGAGACTGGTTCCCCAATCATTTCATGTATCATAGATACGATCTCCAGGTGTATAATCGTAATCCACCTACACATGTTTAATGAAACAAATTATCAACATTACATTTTCTAATTCTATAAGCAATATTTTTTATTTTATTTATTTTTAAATCCAAAAAACACTCTCATAATTAGCTCCTTACCGTGTCTTACTCAATTTGGGACAACTGTACTCTGATAACTTTATTATGGATCTGACCTTAATCTCTTCAGAGATTATGTAATCATTATACTTCTTGGGCAACATTTCTTTGCACTTGTGTGTACCATCAAAAATATCTAATCGGAATTGTGTAGTTTGTTCAGGGTTGGTCCCAAATGTTGATATAAAGAATACTTGGATGCAAGGGGATAAGTCTATAGCTCCTTCCACTATAAGCTTGATTGCATCTGTAGTTAATATGGCCATTGTTTGGTTATTCCTGCAAAGTATTTATTCGTGTAATTAAATAGCATATAGCATAAGATTTTGTACAAGGGCAAATTCTTTATATCAAATTTGACGTTTTTTCATCTTCTAATGTATGGAAAGCTATTTCCCATCCACTGGGCTAAATATGTTACATATTCAAAATCAATAGGTACAACAAAAAACTTCCATTTTCCAATTACCATACTATTCAGGGGACCATACACGACTAATAAATTCATGGAAGTTATGCTTTGCTGTTGTTAAATCAATTATTCCATAAGAGTTAGTTGAACTGTAAATCTTGAAGTTTATCCTTGATATTTTAAATGCCTTAGCTTTATTTGTGGAAGGAAGAAAACTAACATTGTGGTTATCTTGTTGCAAAGGAAAATTGGATTGTACATGTAGTCGCTCATAATTTTTCTCAAAGGTTACATATATTACACGTATTCAAAATCAATAGGGACAACAAAAAACTTCCATTTTCCAATTTCCATACTATTCAGGGGGCCATACATGACTAACAAATTCATGGAAGTTATGCTTTGGTGTTGTTAAATCATTTATTCCATGAAACTCTTTGTATCGTATTTCTTGGATCGATTCATAGTACGTCTAAAGTACGTTGTAGGTTGTTTTAACCGTTTGCATAGCACCCTCAACCAATTCAATCTCCTCATTTTGAAGGTTCTTCGCCTGGTCACATGTTCGCCTTAGGTCTTTGATAATTTTGTGGCAACTTGCACTAATGTTCTTTGCAAGCATCTCGATTTCACTTTCATTGTTTCCATTCCAGTCAACAGAGTTTGAGGCAGATCCCGAAGCAGTAGCATCTTCTCGTTTTGAGGGCAATAATTGCTGATCAGGTAAATCACTTGAAATCGTGATTACATCAATAGCTTCATTTAATCGTGCCATGATCTGATAACACGTAGTAAAATTATATTGTATAGAAATTAATATGTACTAAAATTCTATTATATAGAAATCATTAGTTTTTATCATAAAGCGGTGTATGGTATGCATAAATGTGCATCTAAGGTGCAAAATTTCTAAAGCTATATAAATTCTATCCTTAATTTTTTCCCATCCCTCAAATTCTCATTAGCTAAAAGGCTACCAATATATATTTTCCAATGCCACAAAAACAATAATTTATTATTTAAGAGATATAGGGAGAAAAAATGAAACATTACAATAAAAAAACTCATGAAAATAGCTTAAATAAAAAATACGAAACCCTGTAAAAATTAAAATTAAGGTTTTATATTGCTGCCACACCTAAAAGAATTTTATCTGACTTTTAAGTTGTGGTTAAAAATAAATAAATCTTAGTTTAACTATGCCCTAAATTCTATCCTATTTCGTGTGGTGGTTCCAAGGTAGGAATCGTGGTAAAAAAAAAATAAAAAATTAGATTTACACGTAGTAAAATTATATTGTATAGAAATTAACATGTAGTAAAATTCTATTATATAGAAATCATTAGTTTTTATCATAAAGCGGTGTATGGTTGCATAAACGTGCACCTAAGGTGCAAAATTTCTAAAGCTATAATTTCTATTATTAGCTAAAAGGCTACCAACATATATTTTCCAATGCCACAAAAATAATAATTTATTATTTAAGAGATATAGGGGGGAAAAATGAAACATTATAATAAAAAAACTCATGAAAATAACTTAAATAAAAAATACGAAACCCTGTAAAAATTAAAATTAAGGTTTTATATCGCTGCCACACCTAAACGAATTTTATCTTACTTTTCAGTTGTGGTTAAAAATAAATAAATCTTAGTTTAACTATGCCCTAAATTCTGTCCTATTTCCTATGGTAGTTCCAAGGTAGGAATCGTGGTAAAAATAAATAAATATTAGATTTATCAAGGTTTTGTTTCACATAAATAAGTGGTTATCCTTAGGTATGTATACTTTCAAAGCTTTATTTTACCGGGATACACTTTCACGCGAATCCACCCGTTTTCTCAGGCAAAATAACATGCATCGCCATTATGTTTTTACTTTGGACAAACTGATTTTTATGAAGGTTGGACCAGTTAAAAATTCTTTATGCAATCCGAACGCCTACAAAATAGCCAACAAAATAGTAAAAGTGGGCATACCACTATAGATATTGAGAAAAAACATGCAGCCAACAACATTTATTTCTCTTATAAATCCCACAAAATAAAATTTTCAAGCGTCATGGTAATATTTATATAATTTTTCCATTGTCAGCCAGATAATTCGCAGTTTACGATTTAAAATTGGGGAAAAATTTATAACTGAACATAGTTCATACATGTGCTAGAGTAGAGTCTTTTTACAGTAAGGTGTCGGTCAAAGCCAATGCCATATTTTCTGTATGATCTAAGTAATGGTAAATCATGTCATTATTGCAAGTAATGGTAAATCTACTTGATTTCTCTATTACTCTCACTGTGTTGTAGAGCTTAAAGGATTTTAAATATTGTTTCTTAGGGCTTATCCAAATGATATAACAAAAACATTTTCAACCTACAATTATAATTAAAGAGTGTAGTTTTAGGAGACATGAAAGCTTTCGATACCATGCAGGATGTATAATTATTGGGAACAAACAATAACCTCGAATTCCAACATCAGTGGGAGAAGTTTGTCCATTATCATGGGCTGCAATTGGGAGATTTTGTATATAGCTGAAGCATCGTCTAAAAATCAAAGGAGGAAAAGAAAATCTAATGTTCTCGGTAAGAAAGAGTTAACTCCACAAATACTCATTAAATTTGTAAGCTCCATACTTTATTTGAATTTTTTAGAGAAACCATTTGGTTTTTATTCTTATTAGGAGAATTATTACAACAACGAAGTTAATTGTGTTTAAGGCCATTCATCCAAGTTGGTGACTCATTTGAAGGAATTGAGATGAAAACAAGTGATTCTAACTGAACATGTGATTCTTTCTCTTGAATGGTATTCATAATTTTAGAGCCTACTACTCGCCAATTGGTGCTTTCACTGATAAAAAATTTCAATATTATAAAAATATGTGTGGGGTTTCTATATTTCTCAAGAACTTTAAATTGCTTTTCTATTTTACAGATTTTCAAGTTTCCGATATTTTTCAACAAACATTCTCTCTATAATTCAGAGAAGCAATAAAACTCCATATACTATGGGAAAGTTTATTCACACATAATTTAAATGTCTGGACATATGCTACAAAATGCAATGGAAATAGACTTCAATGTTTCTCAGATTATTTTCTGTGTGTAGAAAAGAGGAAAGAGGAGGAAAGGGCATCGAATAGCGTTTTGTAATTGCAAGCTTATTAAACAAACAAATAACTATCTTTGCACAACAACGACATTTGAAAGAAAAGAATATAACAAAAGACAAAGAGGCAGCGATAGATAATATGATAAATACCTGATTATTGCTCAAATTCTTTGTTTCTCTGCCAGTCGCTACTATAAATAATTCCGAACCCTGGATTCATCATTCAAATGTGGATCTCACTCTCTATTTTTTATATCTTTAAACCATCAAATTTTTTACATCTTTAAGCCAACAATCTGGAATTTAACAAAATAAAAAAACTCACCTTAGTTTATTTTGTATGGTAGCCTATTTGTTGATCTAGGTTTGTTCTCTTTTAGGTGGGCCTATTTAAGCATCAGGAGAGCGGTGGGTGGAAAATAGACAAGTATTGTCAGAAGGAGAGCGGTGGGGCGACCAACAACTAGGATTTTTTAGCATCTACTATTTAATGCCATGATAAAGTTTAACTCAACACAGAAATAGGTGCTGGTGGTATTAGAGATCAATGTTTAGGTAAATACAATGTCGCGTCTAGCCTTCCATTTTACAACTGCTATCAAATTTCCTAGAAAATACGGACGCGTCAGTGTGAAATAATATTTTACCACTCACCTGAATTTTCTTTTTGCGAGATGCGTGAGATAACCCCGGTGACAAATTTCCTGGATTACGGGATGCGTGAGACAATCCCGATGGGCAATGCCCACGTTAAATAGCCTATCGGCTAATAAAACCAGATAATGTTTATACACAGAATATATACTAGTGGTTGGACCTTGCAAAGGTCCAATGTGTAACATCGATAAGAATTCATCAATAATTTGCAGGTGTAGCGTCAACTGTGCTCATTTTGCAGGTGAAGACTCTAAAATAGGCAGAGCTAGTGCTAATAAGAACCTAAAAGCACAACAAAAAGTTGACTCTAAAATGAAAGAACATACATCTAGAGGTGTTGTAACAAGGTCATCGCCTCACTTTGAACTTCTCCCACAAACACGAACTCGTTCCCAGTACTAAAAAATTACACAGAAGTAATTGCATTCTAGGAACCCAAGCATGATCACTTAGTTTAAGGAGAAAATTAGCAGAGAGAGACCTCATGAATGCTTTAAGTTGTTAGATAATACAAGATCTTATTCAGGTGTAACATTTGACTTTTTGTCCACTCTCAAAAGTAGTTTCTTTTGTGGGATTTCAAATCAGCACATAAATGCTAGATATGATGTACATGCATGCTTGCTTTTGAGACAGTTAAAGGAGAAGCAAAAGGCCAAGTGCAAAAGGTCCACAATACGGTGGATTAATATGCCAGAGTATATTTTGTTGCAAACAAAACAATGTTTTATCTTGAGTTTACAACATTTATTAGTTTTGTTGTTAGAACTGTTGCAGGTTTATGTCAGTGAGTCAAATATTAACGAGGTAAGAACTATTGGATCTCACCTGATTGTATTATCCTTTTTAGATGCACTGTATGTGGCTATCAGTAGAGTGACCTTTGAAATTAAAAAAATATAGACCAAACATATTGTAAGATAGACAATATGAATGGTTTATCAATCATTTTTTTAAAAATTTGAGTATTAGGAAAAATGTTTGGTTCATTCAACACATGCAAGCCATTTTTACAGGGTTGTTAGCTACATACATTACTTATGTGTTGCTGTTTTTTGGTAATGTAAATATATGCATGTTAAAAAAATAATGACCTTATTATTTTCAAAGCAGATAAGGGTAATTCCATTATTATCCTTTTTAGATGCATTGTATGTGGCTATCAGTAGAGTGACCTTCGAAATTAAAAAAATATAGACCAAACATATTGTAAGACAGACAATATGAATGGTTTATCAATCATTTTAAAAAAATCTGAGTATCAGAAAAAATGTCTGGTTCACTCGACACATGCAAGCCATTTTTATAGGGTTGTTAGCTGCATACATTACTTATGTGTTGTTGTTTTTTGGTAATGTAAATATATGCATGTTAAAAAAATAACGACCTTATTATTTTCAAAGCAGATAAGGGTAATTCCATTATTATCCTTTTTAGATGCATTGTATGTGGCTGTCAGTAGAGTGACCTTCGAAATTAAAAAAATATAGACCAAACATATTGTAAGATATATGAATGGTTTATCAATCATTTTTTAAAAAATCTGAGTATCAGAAAAAATGTCTGGTTCATTCGACATATGCAAGCCATTTTTACAGGGTTGTTAGATGCATACATTACTTATGTGTTGTTGTTTTTTGGTAATGTAAATATATGCATTTAAAAAAAATAATGACCTTATTATTTTCAAAGTAGATAAGGGTAATTCCATAGTCATCATGGACAAACATGACTACCTTTCCAAAATGCCCATTGATGCAGAGCATCTATCACAAACCATAAAACCTTCATTCAAGGGTAGACTTTAAACTTGAATCAAGAGGCATATAAAAAGATCAATCACTCTTCTCAACTCCAAACCAATTTCAAAAGTTATATTACATCCCTACAGACCTTCATTCAAGATTTTAGATCATAACATTCACCATAACATGAGAGAATAAATTCTTATTTGTCATGGAATACCCTAGTTCAGGGTTTCATCCTTTAAAAACTATTTTCACCAAAATAATCATAAAATATTCAATTCTTAACAAAATTAAGTTAGACAAAAAGAACTAGAAATATGATTCAAAGAAATTTCCAACACATATAGCCTTTCTTCATTAGTATCCCTCATGTGACCACGCCAAATGCTACAACCGGGTTGTTGTTGCCTTCACCAATCTGCTTTTCACCATGAAATGTAACAAACAATCATAAATAACTTTTTAAATATTAATCCTAATCAAATCGCTTTGGTAAGACTTTATATTGCTGAGTTACACAAGTTCTCTCCAAAATTCATCTAGATCTAACAATTAAAGTAAAATTTATGATCATTTTTCCCAAAACGCGTAACCCTTGGCAAGGTTTTGACAATTATTGTAAAAACAAACATATCTTGCCAAATACTCCACAAAAATGCATAAGAAATGATTCATCTGAAATATATTTCATTAATATATCATTAAAAAACCTCTACATATAAAAATACATCAAGTGTTATCCTCCATGGATCTATGACAACCATAGATTCCTTAAAACCTCATGACAATTTGAGGGTTTGATGGATAACCTTTGTCAAATCCCCTCCAAACTGTTCTACCCTCTTGATTTTGACCAAACATGGTTTTATAAACCATTTCCAACTCCTTCCTAACTAATTTAACCACCTCATGACCAATGGATTTCATTTTTACACTTTTGTTGCACTTTTTGGCAATGTTGCAACTTTACAATTTTTACAATTTTTGTATTTTTGACATAAATGACTCTAACCCTTACATGGACACTTTTAATACTTCAAGATGGACCAAATATGATATCTTTGGAAAAAATATCTCATTTAGCCTTACATATTATGATTCAATGGAATCAAATAACCTTAATACATTATGAATGACTCAAATAAAATAAAATTGCTCATATTGTGACTTTTGACCTCTTGGTATGCTTGTGTGCTTAGGTGCCTTTGCACCATACTCCCAACCTTGAAAAGTTTCCAAGTCCCTTGGAAACGTGGGTACAATGACCTACAAGAAAAATTTTGAGTGAAATTTTCACCTTTGTCTTCATCTTTACCTCTGTATGCCTCTTTATGCTGCTGCTTCCTTCTCAAACAATCTCTTTGTGACTCCTACCGATGGAGTTTGTAGTGGCTGCCACCCAAGTGCTTTTACCAACCATAAGTCCACCTCTCCATGCTGCATCACCTCACCAACAAACTCTATGCCTCACCTAGGAGTTCTCCTCTTTTCCTCTCTCCCTAGTCTTTTGGCAATCAATGGACCATCCCTTTGGCCATTGACAAACCTTCCTTGTCTGCCTTCTTGCAACTAGATGGACGAGCACCTTGCAACCAAAAACTCATCAGCAAAGACCAAATAAAAAATCCTTCTTGGCTAGGTCCTGGTGTGAGTTTTCACTCCTCACACTCTCAGGCTCTTCTAGCTCTGATACCAATTTGATATAGAGCATCTATCACAAACCATAAAACCTTCATTCAAGGGTAGACTTTAAACTTGAATCAAGTGGCATATAAAAAGATCAATCACTTTTCTCAACTCCAAAATAATTTCAAAGGTTATATTACATCCCTACATACCTTCATTCAAGATTTTAGATCATAACATTCACCATAACATGAGAGAATAAATTCTTATTTGCCATGGAATACCCTAGTTCAAGATTTCATCCTTTAAAAACTGTTTTCACCAAAATAATCACAAAATATTCAATTCTTAACAAAATTAAGTAAGACAAAAAAGAAATGGAAATATGATTCAGAGAAATTTCCAACACATATATCCTTTCTTCATTATTATCCCTCATGTGACCATACCAAATGCTACAACCGGGCTGTTGTTGCGTTCACTGATATGCTTTTCACCATGAATTGTAACAAATAGTCATAAATAGATTTTTAAATATTAATCCTAAATCAAATCTCTTCAGTTAGACTTTATATTACTAGGTTACACAAGCTCTCTCCAAATTTAATCCAGATCCAACAGTTAAAGCAAAAGTTATGAGCATTTTCCCAAAAACGAGTAGCCCTTGGCAAGGTTTTGACAATTATTGTAAAAACAAACATATCTTGCCAAATAATCCACAAAAATGAATAAGAAATATATTTCATTAATCTATCATTCAAAAACCTCTACATATAAAAATACGCCAAGTGTGATCCTCCATGGATCTATGACAACCACAGATTCCTTAAAACCTCATGATAGTTTGAGGGTTTGATGGATAATCTTTGTCAAATCCCCTCCAAACTGATCTACCCTCTTGATTACGACCAAACATGGTTTTATAAACCATTTCCAACTCCTTCATAACTACTCTAACCACCTCATGACCAATGGATTTCATTTTTACACTTTTGTTGCACTTTTTGGCAATGTTGCAACTTTACAATTTTTACAATTTTTGCATTTTTGACATAAATGACTCTAACCCTTACATGGACACTTCTAATACTTCAAGATAGACCAAATATGATATATTTAGACAAAATATCTCATTTAGCCTTACATATTATGATTCAATGGATCAAATAACCTTAATACATTATGTATGACTCAAATAAAATATTCTGCTTCCCTTTCATATCTTAGTAAAATATTTCTAACCTTTTTCTTCTTTATCTCGCATATCATGATAATGATATGTTCACTAAAGTAAGGGGAAAATGTAGTGTCGTATATTGTATCTGGTGTAATTCCACGCTACATAAGCACCTCCATTTTATATTGACTGGAGAACTCCTTTAATTTTTTGTCCTTTTGTCTGCTTGGCTCGCTTTGTCACCCTTTATTTTATCATTTTCTCAACCTTGTTGATTGTATGAATTGTGCACACCAGCATGTCATGGATACATTCACATGCTACACTAGCATCCTATGAATCTACAATCTACAAGTGACCATTTTAGTGTTACACCTGCAATTAACAAGATTCATAATTCCTCTTCCTATGACCATCGACATTAGTTTGATCCATGTACCTCATACTTTGCCTTTGGTAACCTCATTTGCTCTCTCTTTAGCACTTTTTTGTCTTCTACACACTTTTTGTCTCTCTACACAATCTATAGCTTCTTGATCATTTATTTTTCATTCTACCATCATTGCACTTCATTCATCATGTCACTATCATCAAAGCCATGTATTCGGGGTTTCTTGGTGCTCATCTTCACTCCGAGAAGCTTTTGCTTCTTTGGTGTTTAAGGGGAGTTTCTTACTCCTTGATTTCATTGCATCTCTAAGAGAATATTATTCATCTTGTTTATCTCATATTATCATATATCATTTCCTTTATGCATTATCTATCATCTTGGCTATTCATGGAGGTGGAAACACCAAAGTGAGGGTTTGACTTTGGCAGACCACTAAACACAACCCCAACATTTTATCTCTATTTGTTTTGTCTATAGGTTATCAAGGAAGTCCATGAGTTAATTGGAGACTTCAATTGTTAGACCATTGTGAGCTTCCTTCCTTTAAGCATTTTTCATTTCATTCAGGTTATTAGTACTATTATTTCAAGTTTACTGTCATTTCAAGCTCTTCATATTATTAAGACTATAAAAGAAACCTGAAATCTTGTCACTTTACATTCTCTATGTGAAACTTTGTGTTTTGTCCATACAAGACACCAATGTGTCGCATTATCATCCATGACCCATGCATGCATCCTTGGGTAGAGAGCAACCAAAGGTCATCAGAGGATCTCTATGACCTACCCTTTTAGATTTAGTGGTTAAAATACTTTGTGTTGTATATGCTTCTTCTATTTTGTAATGTTCTTTCATAGGTTTGGATAGTTAGTTGCTTGTATCTTCTTGGCTCATTAGAGCACCAGTTAAGTGAGGTAGCAAATGAAGGTTTGTTCCTTGAAGTTTCATCACTTTGAGGATAGAAAATCCCCTTCTTTACAATTTGAAATATAATATGATGTTGGCAGTTATGTTTTATGTGTTTTAAATGTCTTTCTATTAATTAATATTTTATTAATTAATTCATCTATCCTATTCCTCTAAATTAATTAAATATCTAATATTTAATTATTCCTTCTAACCAAGTTAATTAAATATCTAATATTTAATTATCTCCTCCAAACAATTAAATATCCAATATTTAATAGTTATTCTCCTATCCTATAGTCTCAAATATTAAATGATTTCTTAAATTATTTAATCCCTTTTCCAACTCACCCTCCATCTCCACTTCATCTTCCCTTTGCCAACTCATCAAACATGTGGCTAAGGAAATTAATATTTCTTAAATATTAATTCATCATTTATCTTCAACTTCCAAAATTAATGAAAATTGTGTACTTACACATATTTCATAACCATCTCCTATATTCTCTCCAACACCCCCTACATCTTAGGAAGGACTTGAGTCCACTTGTCCTATCATGCATAAATTTCCTCTAACCATCCCTAGATTCTCTCAGTCAGCAACCCAGTCAAGGTGAGATGAGTGACACTTGTCTTCTCCTTCCCCCTTTCTCTCAACCTTCACCTTTGCTCACAACCATCCAAATTTGTAGATCTGATCATGACCGTTGATCTAAGCCACATCATCTAATCCTCTCAAGGTCTATAAAGTCAAGAGCTTTAGTTGAGAGAGAGTTAGTCTTCAAATTAATCATATGCATCCACGAATTTTAATCTTGAAGCAAATAGAAAATAGAAAATAGCAATAATCATATAGTATAATCATTTAGCATAATCATGTAGTATTGCATATCATAGTATCAGTTAACTACAAGTTATCAATCCATTCTTCATATGCCATCTTGGAAGCCATCAGTGCATTGTCTGAGAGCACACCATTTGCAACCAGGAATAGTGGAGTTAGGACACAATGAGACATAAGCCATGAAGGTAATATTAGTATTTTATTTCATATGTACTTCAAGTAGTTTCATTGGTTGAATTTGGATTTTCTGTAGTATTTCCATTTGTATTTTGTGAAACTAACTTATTGCAGGTAGCATTCTGAGGATGAAATTCAAGTCGACACATTTTGGTGCCCATCATGGGGCTCATGGACCTCGCATATACCTTTAAAAATCTTGCAAAAAGTAAAATTAACGCATTTGTAATGAAAATTCATGCATGTGTGAATTCTGACAGCGCTTTTGTTCCACAGGTTAGCACATTTGCATCATAGGTTAGCGCATTTGCATTCTAGATTAACGCATTTGCACCATAGGTTAGAACTTTTGTCTTAAAGTTTGCACATTTTCATTACAGGTTTGCACATTTGTGTTCTAGGTTAGCGCATTTGTCAAAGAAATCATGCTTTTGTATCCACAGAGCAACACTTTTGCAGTCTAGGTTAGTGTTTTTGACCTACAGGTTAGCGCTTTTGAGCAAGAAGATAGCACATATGTTAGATTAGCGCTTCTATTTACAAACTAACCAAAAATTCCTTGCAGGTCCAAATGTCCAAGAAATCAAATTTTTTAGACTACTGACATGCATGTGCAGGATGGTGTTTAAGGCAAATTTTATGCATTTCCTCATCTAGTTAATTAAAAGTCTTATTTTGGGAAGTAACATATCATATTTTGTTCATTTAGTCTAACTAAGAGGGCAAATTGATAGCATGCAACTTACATTTTTAGTATTTTCTCTAAAATAGTTGCACATAGACTTTTAAAAGGGCTAAAATAAACACCATGCTTGTTGGAGCAACATCTCCAAATAGGACTTAGCCAACAATTTCTTTGAAAGGATTAAAAAGAACACTTATATTCTGTGTCTCGAAAGTGGTAGGTATATGCTCTCCCCTTAATTGGGTGACCAAAAAGCCAAACCCACTCTTTTATGTTTTCTTTACTTTCAAGCAATTAAATCCTTTAGAGGGTCTGCCTTCCCGATCTGCCTTGAAGGGGCTAGTGAGAGGGGAATGACCTAAAGTGGAAACGAGCTAATACCGAGTCCTTCCAATCCACTATAAATAAATCATGTTTGTGATGAAAGTCCCAAACAACATGTGCTGATAAGTTCATACCGTCACTATGTTTCCCCATAAACCCTATGGAGCGTAACCTCTATAGGATGGGAACCTTCTATATTTATAGAGCTGAAAGTGTCACATGTATGGCCACATGACCGGAAGCCTTTACTAAAAACCACTTGTACTAGTTGCCAAAATTCTTCTAGTTGTTGGCGCAGGAGATCGGACCTCTGAAGTGGCTCACATACATACAGTTCTTAGTAGAGATATAAAGTTTGCCATGGGGAGTTTTCATGGAAACTGGTACTTGGCTGCCCCGAAGAAGAGTGTCGAGGGTGGAGCTAGTGGGGTCAAGCATCTAAATATTCGCTTTGAATAGTGTAGCCTCAGGGGAAACCCCATGTGAGATTCAACAACTATTGTCTCGGCCTGCCATAGGAATTGTACTTGCTTGTGCATTTTGTTTATTAGACATTGTGTCTTCCATGTCTATAACATGTTCCAAATGGTCAAAAATTGAAGAAAATTATCATCTACAAGTGAGCAAAAATCCAACAAATTGCTGAAAAAGTTTGATCAAAAGGGTAATACTAAAAGCTTTCCAACACTTGAAACACCAGATCAAAACCAAAGTATCAAAATGTCAGTATCAAAATTATTCTTGAAGTAAGTTTGTCTCTATACCATCACATATTGTCAAAACTAGCTCAAACAACTAGGTCACTAATCCTACAGGTTATTCCCAAAAAGTTCTATAAACATCAACATTCAACAAGCTATTGATTCAAACATCTTAAGTGCAAAAATCAACATCCTTGTCAAGTCTCTCATCTAGATAATCAAATCCTCTATCACGAAGCTTGATCAATCTATACTAGGTTTCTAATCTTAGATATATCTTTCCTATTTTCAACCTAGGTTATATCAAAACCAGAATTGCACCAACATTGGAATCAAACAAAATTGTAAATTGTCAAATGCTTATATGAATTTTAAGTATCACCTTAAGAAAAGAAAACCTAGTTATAAAGCTACTCAGAAAAGGATAATATTCTTGTATATCAATCACAAGATCTTATTGAAACATAGGACACTCCTACACCGTTTTCGTCACTACTTACGTGGCCGCGGTAAAGAATTTGACGGTGAAATTTTGCAAAGACGTTCTTTTCAACAAAGAGACGCTTTATTCCAATGAACAGACAGTAGTGGTAAAATCAACAAGGCATATCTTCCTAAACCAATAATCACCTATTGGCTTTGTCCTTTGGAAATTTCAATAACTTTGAAATAATCACATGCTAGTTTGGACTAGAGCCCAACATGAACAACTTAGAAAACAACAACAAATGGAGGAAGAAGATAATCCTGTATTCCAAACTTTTGGATTTACCGCTGTTGACGAAGAAGTAGTCAATAGCACCATTAGAGACCTTGAGCAAGATTTCAAATTTGATAGGCTAATGGAAAAATTATTGGCAAAACAAAAAGAAAAATATCTCTTGATGTTGGCAAAATCTGGAGCTAAACTACCACAAGACTTTAACATAGAAAGCTTGAAACAAGATGCGGAGGCAAGTAACACCCAAAACACATATGAGCCAAATAACGAAGATGTGAACAAAGAAAGCAATGAAGAAACAAGGAAAGAAAGCGATGATAAAAGAAAAGAGCGTAGTGACAAGAGAACTCATGAAGAAACAAGGAGAAACTATGTGGATAATCCATTATCAAACCTTTCTCAACAAATACAAACTCTACAACAACATATACAAGACATGCAAAATGGGACAAGCTCCAAGAAGTATTCATTAGAAGATATATGCCCATATCCTTTTGATAAAAATCTGAATATGATACCATTTCCGCAACATTGCGAGATTCCTAAATATGACAAATACGATGGAAAATCTGATCCTCAAGATCACATTAGGGAGTTTTGTACTATGAGCATGGAATTTGCTCATGATGAAACTTACCTTATGCGTCTTTTTCCTAGGAGTCTAAATGGACAATCAATGGAGTGGTTTTCAGGATTACCATATGGAATCAAATCTTTTGAAGAACTTGTGAATAGGTTTATTTCACAATACTCCTGCAATATAAGGAATGAAATAACAATGCTAGATCTCTACAATGTTAAACAAAAGAATGGCGAATCCTTTATGATCTTCTTGCAATGATGGGAATGCATGTTTAATAGGTATCCCCAAGATGTACCTAATTAAGAAAAAATGGACATATTCATTGATAATCTTATCAATGAAATGAGTTATAGACTAAGGATGCAATGCCCTCCCTCTTTTGCCAAAATGATCGAAAATGGTTTGAAAATAGAGAACGCAATGGTAAAGAAAGGAGAACTAAAACTTTACAATAATTCATACAACAACAACAACAATGACAAACCCAAGTTCTGGTAAAAAAATAGGAATGTTAGTAATGAAGGGAATGACGATAATAGTACTACAAAACAACAAAAACCAATTTTTAATCTATCAAGTCAAATCCCAGGCAATAACAATCCAGAAAACAATAAAGACAAGTCCTTTTTCTCCAATCCTCGGAGGAAATTTACAAATATTGGAGAATCTTTAGAATCATCTCTAAAAACACTACTTGCCAACAAATCGATTGTTTTACCAGAAGCAAGAAGTTATGAGGGTCAAGCCAAATTGGTGGAATGACACTCATTTTTGCAATTACCATCAGAATAAAGGACACCTAACAAATGATTGTCAGAGATTGAAACACCTTATCCAAGATCTAATTGATAATGGAACCATCACAGTGGATAGCCATAAGACAAACAAATCACACTTAGCTTTCAAAACTCCACTTCCAAACTATGACAAAGGTGAATCGTCCTAATTAAAAGATGACAAAGGAAAAGCCAAAGTGAATTACATTCATACATACGATGATGTGGTAAATATGATCATTGTTAATGAAAATCCATCTCTAGAGCCAATCAATGTTATCACGAGAAGCAAAGCAAAGGTTACCTTTCCAGGTATAGCAAAAGACTCAATGTCCACATCACAACAATACAATTTAGTAGAGCAATTACAAAGAATACCCGCTCAAATATCAATTCTAGAACTTCTCAAGGTTTCACCTATGCATAAGGAAATTTTGGAGAAAGCTTTAGTGGAAACAACAGTTTCAAAAGACTTAGATGTAGATCAGTTCCAAAACATGGTAGGACACCTTGTAGCTCCTCATTGCTTATCATTTTCTGAAAATGATGACACATCCTTACAACATCCTCACAATGCTCCCTTACATGTTGAAGTCTCCATTAATAAAACTCATGTTTAACGTGTACTCATAGATGGAGGAGCTGACTTAAACATTTGTGCATTAAGTTTGATAAAAGCTTTGGGATATTCAGAAAATGCAGTAGACCTGAAAAAGAAAATAACCATCAAGGCTTATGATGAAGCAGATCGTTCTTTTTAAAGGAACTATTGTGCTACCAATAAGAATAGGACCTGTGGAAAAGGATACATTATGTCAGGTTTTAGATTTGAACCTCTCTTACAACATTCTTCTAGGAAGACCATGAATTCACAAGATGCAAGCAGTTCCTTCTACATATCATCAATGTGTAAAATTTCCTCATGAAGGAAAAGAGATCACTATAATTGTAGATTCCAGTCAATATTGCAGTAATTTGAGGCCAACACAAGATACAAGAGTTCCACATAACAGAGAATCAATATATCCTACCAAAGAAATTCAAGAAAAGTTATGGGAAACTTTTGAAGAAAATCTCAAGTTAAATGATGAAGGAATGAGAAAGTATTCTTTGAATAATTTTCCACTTTCCCCTAAGTCATATGGTAAGCCTACAGATATTCAATCAAAGCCATCGGAAAGATCAAAATATATGTTTAAAGGAACATTTGTTAGTGTTGGAACTCTTGTAGAGGAAAATGAAGACAAAGACATTCTTGGTTGGTTGTACAAGGATGAAGATAAAACTATAGCAACAACAACAAAAGTCAATATTCCCATAAAACAATATGTCAAAGGATATGAAATCATGCAAAAGATGGGATATGGAGGGAAAGGACCAATTGGTAAGCAACATCAAGGTATTTCAGAACCTATTTGTCCACACTCACAATCCATAGAAGATAAATCTGGGTTGGGATATCTAAAATCCAATCAAAAGAAACATAATCATCCACAACAAAAGTGGAAAAAGAAATCAGTTTCTAAAGAAGAAAATTGGCAAGAGAAGCTACATCAAGCGGTCGAAACAGTAACCAATAAACAAAAGGAGCAAGAAGAACATGAAAATAAAGAGGAGGAGATTACCATCCAAGGTGAAGAAAAATCTTGTCAACAAGTTCTGAAAATACAAACAAATGCAAAATCTGAACAAGATATTCCAGAAGTAGTAAAAATAGAGATGGCAAAAATCAGAGAACTTTTTGCACCATACGACATTCTAGTATGGTATAGTGGAGTAATCTTAGATCAGAATTTAGAGACAGATTCCAATGAGTATGAATGGGGTCCAGATGTCTTATCTACTACATCAAGTAAAGAACACAATGAAGACCAAGAAGCTATCACAAAAGAAGACTTGTCTATTGCAAAACAAAAGATGAAATTAGAAAGAAGGCAAGAAAAACTCATAATTTAGAGAAAAGAGGTGTATGCAAAAAGGAAAGGGAATGTCAAAGACAAAGAAGTATTGCCACAAGAAGCACAAACAAAGATAGATCAAGCATCTAGAAATACAAGAATTTCATCACAAGAAGCACAAACAAAGATCAAATATGGCAGAACCATAGAAGAATTAAGAGATAGTCAAGTTGGATTGACTATTAGTCCAGAAGAGGTTGAGTTTGAAAGGAGACAAAGTCTAGCAAAAGAATCCTCTTTATCATGTACACAAGTATATCAACTCCAAAATGCAAATGATGTCAATCAAGAAAGAACTTGCAATATTAAAGACGTGTGTGTTGATATAATCCATTCATTTAAGGGACAAGCATTAGTTGAAGAACCACTTGAGTGTGAACTATAAAATGCCAATATTGATTTTGTTAGAACTAATTCAAAGATGCTTGAGAAAGACAATTCTCAAAAACATTTAATCTATGATAGTACCTATTCTATGCCAAATTATGATCATTATGTCATGAACGTTGAAACACCTAATGATGACAGTGATTATGATTTACCCCTTCTTCATCCTGAACTAATTGATTGGGATAATTGATCATGACTTAGCCATGTACCTTAACATTGTTGAACCCATCCCACCTAAGATATCTTCCATTGCAGAATCAAGTGATATTTTTCATAGTCAAGAGAATGCCAAATTTTCCAGTCGCAAAAGTGAAATAAAACAAGGAAATAGACCTATTGTTGAAAACCATTTCATGGCAACATTAGATCAATCAAAAGAGAAATTAAAGGATGTATCTGATGGTGAAAACCTCCTTGAGGTGCCAGAAGATGGAAATTTTGACATGTTTGACATTCTTCCTACATATTTTCAAGAGAGATCTGCTATCCTGATAGAACCAACAGAAGCAGTAAACATTGATACATCAAAGGATCCTAAAATACTTCATTTTGTTGCCTCATTGTTAGAAAAAGAGAGGAAAGAATACATGGAATTATTTACTCAAAGACAAATAAATTTTGCTTGGTCTTATGCAGATATGCCAGGACTTAATCCAGATCTTATTGTGCATCATCTTAATGTGGATTTAAAAGCAAAACCCATTAAGAAAAAGTTAAGAAAGATGCATCTGCACATTGCTCTTCTTGTAAAAACCAAGCTGAAGAAACTATTAGAAGTGGGTTTTATAAGACCTGTTGCTTATCGAGAATGGGTTTCAAGTATTGTACTAGTATCAAAGCTCGATAAAAGCATAAGGGTCTATACAGATTTCAGAGATCTAAATAAAGCATGTCCAAAAGATGATTTCCCGCTACCAAACATTGATATCATAGTGGACTTATCAGCAGGGCATGGGATGTTTTCATTAATGGATGGCTTCTCAAGATATAATCAAATAAGAATTGCACCTGAAGATCAAGAGAAGACAACTTTCACCTGTGCATGGGGAACATATTGCTGGAATGTTATGCCATTTGGGCTTAAGAATGCAAGAGTGACTTATCAAAGGGCCATGACAACAATTTTCCATGATATGATGCATACATTTATGGAAGATTATGTCAATGACATACTTGCAAAATCTCATACAAGAAAAGAACATTTGAACATTTTAAGCAAGATTTTTGACAGGCTGGAAAGATATCAATTGAGATTAAATCCAAATAAATGTGCATTTGGGGTAACCTCTGGAAAGCTCCTTGGGTACATTATATCAGCTCGTGGCATTGAAGTAGATCTTGAAAAAGTCAAAGCTATCATGGAGATGGAGTCACCTAAGAACATAAGTCAATCGCGATCTTTACAAGGAAGGTTGCAATCAATCAAGAGATTTGTTTCTCAGTTGGCCGATAGATGCCTTCCATTTACCCATCTTCTACATAAAAATGTTCAATTCAAATGGGATCTAAAATGTGAAGAAGCTTTTTTGCAAATAAAAGAATATCTTATGCATCCTCTAGTACTGATATCACCAACCAAAGGGAAACCATTGTTACTCTGTGTCTCAGCAACAAGTGTATCATTAGGTGCTCTCCTAGCTCAACATGATGATGAAGGAAAAGAAAGAGCAGTTTATTATATCAGTAAAGAGCAGTTTATTATATCAGTAGAACACTTGTTGGCTATGAATTAAATTATTCCTCAATCGAAAAGATATGTCTAGCAGTTGTGTTTGCAACTCAGAAGCTGCGACATTATATGTTAATTCATTCTGTGAAATTAATAGCAAAGATAGATCCTCTCAAATATTTGTTGAGAAAGTCAATGTTGACAGGGAGACTAGCCAAATGGGTTATGATATTGAGTGAATTTGACATAGAATATGTTGACTAGAAAGCTATCAAGGGACAAGTCATCCCTGATCAATTGGCTAATGCACCTTTACAAAATAACATACCTTTGCACATCGAATTTCCCGAGCAGATATCTTGACAGTAAGTACAAAATTTTGGGAATTGTACTTTGATGGTTCTTATACATAATATGGATCAAGTGCAAGAATCTTTTTCATCACACCTCAAGGACACACAATTCTGAAATCATATAGACTACGATTTCCATGCACCAATAATACTGCAGAGTATGAAGCATTGGCTATAGGGCTTAAAATGGCCATTGAATGGAATGCCAAAGAACTATATGTCCATGGTGATTCTCAACTTATCATCAATCAAGTAAATGATGAATATCAAACAAAGGATGATAAGCTTATGCCATACAAACAACTCCAAGAAATGAGAATAAAGCAATAGATGCAATGGCTACAATAGCATCTCTCTTGCAAAATAAGGAGAATCAATAGCATTATGAATTTCTCATGGAAGATATCTTTACCCCTACCATTAAATCCTAGCATACCTATCGAATTTGCCATATATCAGGGACCGATCAATCCTTATATGATCAAACTTATCAATATGTGAAAGATCATATCCTTCCTCTTGAATTATCTCGTAATCAAAGACGAAATTTTATCCGTCAATCCTCTTGCTATACTATTATTGTTGATATCCTATATAGGCGTGGTCTAGATGGTACTTTGTTGAGATGTCTTGAAAAAGACAAATTTGAGAGAGTTCTTAATGACATTCATGCAGGTATTTGTGGGACACACTCAAGTGGTTTAACATTGGCTAAGAAACTTCTTCGTATGGGTTACTTTTGGCCTACTATGGAAAGAGATTCATTCACATATGCTAGAAAAAGTAAACAATGTCAGATCCATGAAAATTTCATTCATGCACCAGCACAAGAGTTATATCCTATGACAAGATCATGACCATTTTCACAATGGGGCCTTGATTTGGTAGGAAAGATCAATCCCTCATCTTCTAATGGACATAAGTTTAATCTAATTGCTACTGAATATTTTACTAAGTGGATTGAAGCAGTGCCTTTGACAACAGTGATAGGAAAACAAATATCATCATTCATTTTGAATTATATAATCTGTCGCTATGGAGTTCCTATGACCATTATCACTGATAATGGAAGACCATTCAAAACTCAAGATGTGAAAGAGCTATGTGAACAGTTTCATATACAACATAGGTTCTCTACTCCATATTATCCACAAGGTAATGGTCAAGCTAAGGCATCAAACAAAACTATCTTGAAAATCTTGAAGAAAAAAATCAATGAAGCTGGAAAAGACTGGCACATTCAGGTAAATCTTGCTCTTTGGGCATACCGAACTAGCATCTGCACTCCAATAGGGGCAACTCCATATTGTTTGGTCTATGGATCAGAAGCTATATTACCTATAGAAGTAGAGATACCTTCTCTACGAGTATCCTTGCACGATCTTATACCAGAAGAAGAACAACAAGTCTCTCGACTCCAAGAACTAGAACTGATTCAAGAATGTCACCAAAATGCAATAGAACATTTGAAAGTATACCAACAAAGAATGGAAAGAAGCTATAACCATAGAGTTGAGCCATGCATTTTCCAGACTGGAGATATAGTTCTAAGAGAAAACCCAAGAAATTAGCAAGACCGGGAAAAGAAGGGAAAATTTGAAGCAAATTGGCTATGATCTTTTGTCATAGTAGCAACATATGGATCAGGAGCATACAAGTTATCTACCCCTGAAGGTGATTGGTTTGATGAACCTATCAATTCTATCCATCTCAAGAAATTCTATGCTTGAGATATAAATTCCTCAAAAAATAAACAAAAAGCATATAAAGTCCTTAAAAAAATCAATAAAAAGCATATAAAATCCAAAAAAATGCAATAAATTTAGATGGTGAAAACCTCGTAAATAGGCGCTATCTAAAAAGTAAGTTCCTCCATCTATGAGATTGGTTTGCGCACTTATCTACTCCATCCTATCGCATCTATCACTTCCATCTATCCTAGTTTATCCATTCCATCTGCCATCTTTCACATTCATTGCTCTGAACCATTTAGCAAGAAATATGTAGCTTACCAACAGTTATCAATCTCTGACATATTTGTCGTAGTCACTGTCCTAGATTTTATAAAAATCAATCATATCTGCATTTGTATCTTGGCATGGTTTGGATCTTGATCAATTCATATATTCATGATAAATTTTTGTTTCACTGGGGGCAAAATCCTAATTCCTTTTGCTAAGGTGATCTTTTGAATCTTTGAAAATCCCAAAACATTCGAAAAACTTAGAAAAACCAAAAACACCAAGGATTTTGAAACAGATAACGAGAAACAAAGAAACAAAAATCAAGGCATTTCATAACAATTGAATTGTGAAACTCAATAAAATGAAGAATCGATCAGCAAGTAATAAAGGATTATCAAAGATCATTCATCAAGATGATTATATCAGTTAATGACCATAAGAACATGTGAATGACATGCAAGATTCAATGTTTATATCTTGATTTTATTGCTAATCATGTACTCTATGCAACTCAAGGATGTCCATGACTAGAGAAGCTATGATGGGGCATGATTATTTTCTTTGATTGTTGTCTGTCGTTTATCTCTTACTACGGTATGAACTTGTCTCAGGATATGATCAACAAAAGATCAAGGAGGACGTTCCAAGTCATGCATGAAAGGAGATAGTCCTTGTTTGTTCTGCAAGCAATACTCAAGTCAAGTTGATCTATTATATCAAGTTTCTTGTATTAACTTGCTATATCAAAATCCATGTAAAGAATACGCAGGTCATCTTGAATCATTATGTCAAGTTGCTTGTATTTTCTTACAACATTTTAAAGCTCAATGATGAAATCAAACACTATTACAAGATAGCATATGAAGAATGGCAGTACAATTTTTAGTTAGATCATTTCAATAGCTCATTAGTCATCTGCATTATAAGCATTCATTTGTCAGTTGCATTATAAGAATATCATTTCATTAACAAATCAACGGTCATAAATAAAGATTGAGTATACTTGGACAAACAAAAACAATTTGTAGGTGCATTCATTTCTTAGAATCATTTTAATCATCATCCATTTCATTTAGTTGCATTTCAAAAATTGCATTAGTTTGCATTCAAATAAGTGCATTTCATTAACCATGTAGAGTATCATCATCATTATTTGCATTATCATTTCATAAAGATCGTTTAGTTGCATCTTTGCACTTAGATTCATAATCATTATAAGCATTACATATAAAACTCAATCATTGCATTTGCCTTTTCCCATCATTTTCAATTGCATCATAGAAATAAAAAACATTTCATATAGATCATTTACTTCATCATAAATCAAAAGCAAATCAATCATTCATTTGCATTTCCATATAGATCATTACATTCATATCATTTAAGTTAGTAATCATTTTCATTTGCATCCAAGATCATCAAAATCGAAAATCAAAGCAAAAACATTTATCATTGCATCATATAGATCATAATCATAAGGCAAGACAATCATCATCATATCATCATCCATCTAATCACTGCATTCATATAATCAAAGCATATAGATCATCATCAAAATAGAACATGCATAATAAAGATCATCATCATATAGAGCCCATGTCTGCATATAGAATCATCATAAAACAATAAAAGTATAAGTATACAATGATATCAAATAAACAATACAAGTGCCTCAAATCAAGTCACGGCTGTCCTGTACCACTACCACCTGACTCTGTCCATCTCTGTGGCTGTGGGCGAGAAGATCCTCCAAATGTCTGTCTCCCATGATCACCACTCCTCTGAGGAGGTCCCATCACCCCACCACAGCTAGTGTCCATCAACATGGTGGTCTAATAACTACCTTCTCTCTAGCTCTCTGTAACTGCCTCCTCATATTATCGTCGCCAGTGGGAAGTCTCCTTCCTGACCCAAACTAATGCTCTAATAGTGTTAGCCGAAAGAGTTCCTGATCCAACCCGCTGAATGTGATCAAGAAGGACCTAAGTATCCTATTGTCTCCTAACAACTCTATCCCTCTCAGTCATAAGAGTCTGCACATGTGCTCGAAGATGATCAATCTGTGCTCTCAGACTGTCAATGGTATCCTGCTCTGGTATATCATGCTCTAGTGCATCCCGCTCTGGCAAATCCTACTATGGTGCATGAATCCCAATCCCCTCCTCACCACCAACCTATCCAACTATTGGAATCTTGGTTTGAGTAACTCTCCAAACCTATCATCTAATCAGGGGAACATAATCCTCAGGATCCTCATCATCTCCACCATGCGCTGTAATAACCCTAGGGTCTGGCTGAATCTGACCAAAATCAATGCCTCTCCTGCAACCCCCATCTAGTCCAGTCACCCTGCCTCCTTCTATCAATGGCAACCCTCTCAGTGATCTCATACCTACCCTGCCATGCTCCCTCCCAATCCATCCAACATCCCTCCCACCCATAGGACGTGGTCTCCCAATCCTGCCAACTGGTCCTCCACAGACTCTCAATCGACTTCCCCTTCATCCAGGTCTCCTACCACCACCACCTCCATCCCCACCCTCATCTCCACCTCCCCAACCTCTTGAGCAGCTCTAAGATCTTGTCTCCATCTCCGTCTCCTAAAAATTGGATCATATGAGTCATCATCCTTCTCTCCTGAGATGCGAGGAGGATCTGTTGGATCAGTAATGTGAGGAAATGGATGAGCTAATATGTACTGTGCATACTTTGCAGTAACTCCATGATCAAGAATGTTCAATCTCATATCATAAGCCACTCCCGAAGTAGCAACAAACTTTGCACGAGCAATCTCAAATGACAAAGAAGGTCCCCAATCTCGTCTATCTTTGTACCGCCGAGCATATATCATCACACCAGTAGGCATAGGCTGGATCATCCCAAACTGTCTCAGAATACGACTAACCAACTGTCGCTCAAAAATGTAAGGTGTTTGACCAATGAGATATCTACTCTGCATGATAAATGGTAATGTCTGTGCATCATCCATCCATGGTTCACAATCAACATATGGTCTCCAAGTAATGCTATCCAATGAATCAAGCACCCAATGCCAATACTCCATCTTACCCAGCTTATGCTGAGTAAGGATAACTGCATAAAAATACACATATGGCTGCCTCTCTCCATGAACTCTATGATGGATAGGCCGAGTAATAGCAATGTGCTCTGAGCACCAGATCTGCAATAAAGTGCATCCTGTAGACAAACTAGCACTCTCATCATACACCACTTGATGAAGATCATGATATAAATGTGCGAGCATACAAACACCCCAAGCATATTGAGTATGATGCTGCATCATACTCAGGAGAATCTCACCCCATCCAATAAAAAAACCTCATGATCGCCTATCCGGACAAATAAATCCTCCAATCAAACCAACAAGAATCACGGGAAGAGCCTCGTAATACATCACCATATCCTCCCATCAGATCTCTCCTCTACCAATGCTATCATCAGCAAACATGGCTCTGCAAGCCTCTATCCCAACATGATCCTGAAAATCATACTGCACTAGCTCACCAGTCACTAGGATGTGCAGAATCCTATACACATCCTCGAGCGTCACACTAATCTCACCTATGGGCAAGTGGAAAGTGTTATTCTCACTGTGCCATCTCTCGGCTAACGCTGCCAACAATCCTCTATTATGCATAATTTCAGGCATATACAACAAATAGCGTAAACCACAGGCATCTATATGTCTAACCTCAGCCCGTGTCAACTCTGGCACTAAATAACGCACTGGCGGTAATTTCTCCTGACATTGGAGAACAACACGTTTCTCCTATTTTTCAAGAGCAATTAATCAAACTAAATCAAATCATCATCTATCTATCAAATTAAAATGAAGCAATCTACGCTATCTATCTATCAAATCAAACTGAAGCAATCTACACTATCTATCTATCAAATCAAACTGCGACAATCTATGCTATCTATCCATCAAATCAAATTGAAGCAAATTAAGCTATCAAATCATTTTTAAAACCTATCAATCATGGTTTTCTATCAATCACTGAGTTCAATCAAAACTCTGCTAAGCTCTTGCATCAGAAACTAAATCGGTTTCTTAGAGCTACTCAATCAATCAATCAATCAATCAAATCAATCACGCAATCACTCACTTAATCAATCAATCACGCAATCACTCAATCAGGTCCCTATTCATCATCAATGCGCATTAAACATGTTAAATCTAATCATCAAAGTGATTTTTAGCCTTTGCACTTATCAAAAACATCAATTTTGAGCATTTGCGCTATCCTATTGAGCATATGCACTAAATCTAAATGCAAATGCGCTAAACTAATGCATTTGCACTATCTTTTTTAGCAAATGCACTAACTCTAAAAGCATATGCGCAAAACAAAGCAAAAGCGCTAAATCTAAATGCAAAAGTGCTAACACATGAAACATTTGCACTATCCTATGCATTTGCACTAACATCCTATGCATATGCACTAACAAAAAGATCATTTGCGCTAAACCTAATTGCATATGCGCTAAAACAAACTGCAAAAGTGCTAACCTAACGTCGATTTTTAAAAAAAAAATTTAAAAATTTAAAAACGCGTTTAAACACATGAAAATTTGCACGAAAACTTGAAAACAAAGTTCGGGATAAGATACATACCGGATACCCATACTCGGCAGGTCGCTGATATCCCCGAACACGCTCAAATTGACGATTTCTCCACAGGAATCACCATTTCGCCACCTCACCAAGAATATTTTCTTCACAAGCTGACAAGGATAACAATGAAATAAAAATTAACCTTGGTTAATTTTATATTTACTCTTTGGAAGTGTAATTAATGCTATTCAATGGGGCAATTTAATTTGTTTTTTACAAATGAATTTAATTGACTAATTTTTTTATCAATTATCATGAGATCAATCGTTCAAACCAAAGTTTTCAACAAATTCACGATTAATCTCTTGAGGGGGCACACAATCAGGTTTTCAATCTCCATCAAGCGCATTATCAAGACTTGATTTAATCTTTGAAACAATGTTGTCTCGGCATCATTTCAAAGAGGGGCAAAATGTATACACATAAAAATGGCTATGAGCAATTAAATAAATATTTTATATTTATTTAATGATCATTCTTCTACTAAATAGTTAATTTGAAAAGATTAATTTATTTAATTCATTTTCATGTCTTTCTATTAATTAATATTTTATTAATTAATTCATCTATCATCTTCCTCTAAATTAATTAAATATCTAATATTTAATTATCTCCTCCAAACAATTAAATATCCAATATTTAATAGTTATTCTCCTATCCTATAGTCTCAACTATTAAATGATTTCTTAAATTATTTAATCCCTTTTCCAACTCACCCTTCATCTCCATTTCATCTTCCCTTTGCCAACTCATCAAACATGTGGCTAAGGAAATTAATATTTCTTAAATATTAATTCATCATTTATCTTCAACTTCCAAAATTAATGAAAATTGTGTACGTACACATATTTCATAACCATTTCCTATATTCTCTCCAACACCCCCTACATCTTAGGAAGGACTTGAGTCCACTTGTCCTATCATGCCTAAATTTCCTCTAAGCATCCCTAGATTCTCTCAGTCAACAACTCAGTCAAGGTGAGATGAGTGACACTTGTCTTCTCCTTCCCCCTTTCTCTCAACCTTCATCTTTGCTCACAGCCATCCAAATCTGTAGATCTGATCATGACCGTTGATATGAGCCACATCATCTAATCCTCTCAAGGTCTATAAAATCAAGAGCTTCAGTTGAGAGAGAGTTAGTCTTCAAATTAATCATATGCATCTGTGAGTTTTAATCTTGAAGCAAATAGCAATAATCATATAGTATAATCATTTAGCATAATCATGTAGTATTGCATATCATAGTATCACTTAACTACAAGTTATTAGTCCATTCTTCATATGCCATCTTGGAAGCCATCGGTGCATTGTCTGAGAGCACACCATCTGCAACCAGGAACAGTGGAGTTAGGACACAATGAGACATAAGCCATGAAGGTAATATTAGTATTTTATTTCATATGTGCTTCATGTAGTTTCATTGGTTGAATTTTGATTTCTTGTAGTATTTCCATTTGTATTTTGTGAAACTAACTTATTACAGGTAGCATTTTGAGGATGAAATTCAAGTCGACACACCAACTACTCCCCTTGAGAAGTAGCTCTCCTCTATCAAAGCCGGAAAAAAGATTTCTCTGTTAGTTTCTACTGGTTTGATGCCAATCTCCAATCATCTAAGTCTCTATCGGTGAGGGTATTACCCCAAGCTTCTCTCTGAGATATTCAAAGGTTTCCTTAGGCAAAGGATTTGTAAAGATATCTACAATCCGCTCTTTAGTATTCACATAAACCAATCTTACTTCTTTTGCTTCAACATTCTCTTTCAGAAAATTATATTTGATAGAAACATGTTTAGTCTTAGAGTGAAATACTGGATTCTTTGATATATCAATTGTTGATGAATTATCACAATAAATGATTATCGGTTCTTTGTATTTTACCTTTATGTCCTTCAACATTTGCTTAATCCATAATACCTGAGTACAATTAGTTGCTGCTGCAAGATATTCTGATTCTATTGTTGTTAATGATGTACAACTCTGCTTCTTGCTTATCCATGAAATCAGTCTGCTACCAAGAAAGAATGCACTGCCAGTGGTACTCTTTTTGTCATCTACATCTTCCGCCCAATTTGCATCGGTGTATACACATAAACCAAAATTTTCATCTTTAGGATACCATAAACCAAGATACCGAAAAATCCTTTTTACTGTTGATTCATGATTTTCTTTAGGATTACTTTGAAATCTTGAAACAATACATACTACATTCATTATATCAGGTCTGGTTTGTGTAAAATATAGTAAACCTCCAATCATAGATTTGAATATTGTCCGATTAACAAGAGTTGAATCATCCTTCAATGTCAATTTCTCAATTGTAGTCATAGGAGTACTTACCGGTTTAGAGTTTTCCATACCAAATTTCTTCAGTAGTTCCTTCAAATATTTAGTTTGACATATTAATATACCTTTATCAGTTTGTGAGATTTGCAATCCTAAAAATAATTTTATCTCCCCAATCATAGACATTTCAAATTCTTCCTGCATCTTGTTAGCAAAGTCCTTACACAATCCATCTTCTCCTCCAAAAATGATATCATCAACAAAAACTTCAATAACCAAGATGTCATCATTAGTCACTTTGTAATATAATTTGTTGTCAACATTACCTTTAGTATAACCAAGCTTCAAAAGATATGTGTCCAATCTAGCATACCAAGCTCTAGGAGCTTGCTTTAATCCATACAAAGTTTTCCTTAATCTGTAAACCATATCTTTATCATTTGTCAATGAAAATCCATCAGGTTGTTCAATGTAAACTTCCTCTTCAAGATCACCATTCAAAAATGCACATTTCACATCCATCTGATATGCTTTATAGTTCTTATGAGCCGCAAATGCAAGAAATAATCTAACTGCCTCAATTCTAGCTACCGGTGCAAAGGTTTCATTATAATCAATTCCCTTTTTCCTGTGAATATCCTTTACAAATTAATCTTGCTTTATTCTAGATTACCTTACCATCTTCATTAAGTTTATTTCTCAATACCCATTTAGTTCCAATCACATTTTTGTCTTTAGGCCGGGGAACTAATGTCCATGTATTGTTCTTTTCATTTTGTTCTAATTCATCTTCCATTGCTTTTATCCAATGTTCATCTTGACATGCTTCAATAATAGATGCTGGTTCAATTTGAGAAATTAAGCATACCTCTTCATTTGCCAGTCTTCCTCTTGTTATAACACCTTTATACTTATTCCTAATTATCTGATTTTCTGAGTGATTCCATCTTACACACCTGGGTTTATTCACATGCTGTTGTTCTTCAGTCACTATGGAATTCTCTGATGATGCCAGTGTGACTGTATCCACATTTTATACTGGTCCAATCTGTGTTGGTTCATTTATGATCATCTCAACTGTCGGTTCAGAATCTACAGACCTTGAATTTCCTCTAAAGTATTCATCTATCTTCACATTAGCACTTTCAATGATCTTCGGCAATCTTTTATTAAAATATCTATATGCCTTGCTCTTAGATGAATAACCAAGAAATATTCCTTCATCAATTCTAGGATCAAATTTATCAACATACTCATCTCTCCTAATATAGCATTTGCTTCCAAATATTCTGAAGTATTTAAGAGTAGGAGTATTGTCAAACCATAGTTCATAAGGGGTCTTACCAGTTTCACCTTTGATGTGAACTCTGTTGAAAGTGTAAAGTGTTGTATTCATTGCCTCTCTCCAATACACATGAGGTAGATTTGCTTCCAATATCATGCTTCTAGCTGCTTCTAGAATAGTTATGTTTTTCCTTTCCACAATTCCATTCTGCTGAGGTGTCCGGGGTGTTGATAGTTGTCTTTTGATTCCATTCACTTCCTAGAATGTATTAAATTCCTTAGATGTAAATTCTCCTCCTTGATTAGATCTTAAAAACTTGATTTTCTTACCGGTTTCATTCTCTACTATTGCCTTGTATAAATTAAATTTTTCAAAAGCCTCTGATTTCTCCCTGGGAAAAGTAACCCAACACATTCTAGAATAACCATCAATAATTAGCATAAAATATCTATCTCTCTGTAGACTTCTTGTTCTTGCCGGACCACACAAGTCAGTATGAATTAAATCAAGAACATTATTGGATTTATCAGAAATACTCTTAAAAGTTGTTCTAACTTGCTTTCCCATTTGACATTCCTTACATACCAGATTATGAGGTTTTACAATCTTAGGTAAATCCCTTACTGCCTTAGTTGAACTGATCTTTACAATGCAATCAAAATTCACATGATAGAGTCTATTATGCCATAACAAACTTTCATCAATATGTGCAGTCAAACATGTCTTATCACTATTATTCAAATGAAAGATATTACCTTTAGTCTGATTACCAGTTGCAATCTCCAATCCAGTTATGTTCATGATTTTGCATTTTCCATTCTTGAATTGTAACTGAAATCATTTTTCAACTAATTGAACAACAATTAAAATATTATGCTTCAAACCTTCAACATAATAAACATTATTAGTATTGTGTTTACCATCCAAAGATATAGTGCCTTTTCCTTTGATTAAACAAGTTTTATCATTGCCAAATCTTACTAGACCTCCATTATATTCCTGAAAATATAAGAATTTACTTTTATCACCAGTCATATGATGTGAACTTCCACTATCAATGATCCATTCATTTTTTTCTTCAATATTAGCTACCAGGGCCTGCTCTACCGGTGGGATAGTAGGTGCTGGTTGATCTTCTTTTATTGCAACAAATGCCCATCCATTTCATGTCAGTTCTTCATCAGAATCATCTGTAACTCCTTCATCAACATAGTAACATGATTTATCTTCGTTCTTCTTAAATCTGTATATTTGATATTCAGGGTTAGGCTTATATGATCTTTTAGCTTCTTTTCTCAATCTTGCATGTCTATTAGGACATCTAGATGCTATATGACCAACTTTATTGCAGTTAAAACATTTAAACAGTGTTTTACCTTCATACTTACTTCCAACTGGACCTTTAGGCATCTTCCTTGCAAATAGTGCTTCAAGTTCTTCCAGTTCTTCATTTTCCCTCCTAATATCTTCAAGTTCTTTTGCATAAAGTTCTTTCCAATCAGATTTATTATATGATGATGATGATGTTGCAGATGATGATGCTCTGAAAGCTAAATCAGTCTTAACTATAACAACAGGACCAAATTCCTCAAGCTCAAATGCTGAAAGTTTTCCGACCAAGGTATCTCTAGATACTGATGTATTAGGCATTGTTCTCAACTCATTAATAACAGTTACTTTCATTTTGTAAGCCGGTGGCAAAGCTCTTAAAACTTTAGAAACAATTTAATCTTCATTTAAGGATCCTCCACAACATTGTATACCTAAAACAGTTTCATTAACTCTTTCCATAAAAGCAGAAATTTTTTCATCTTCTTCCATTTTCAAATTTTCATACCTGACTCGGTAACATTCTAGTTTTGCAGTTTTGACAGTGATATCTCCTTCATTCAATGTTTCCAATTTATCCCAAATAGCTTTAGTAGTAGATCGATCTGATAATCCCATAATTTGCTGATCTGATAATGCGCTTAGAAGTGCTTCTCTTACTTTGCAATCATTCTCTTGATCCTTACCCAATGTTGGTGGATTAAGTTGATTTAGAGTAGGACCAACATAGCCATTCTTTGTAAATTCTCATATGTCTCTTCCAATGCAATTCAAATGTGTCTCCATTTTGATCTTCCATATACCATAGTTAATTCCATCAAGTTTCGGGTTATCCTTCCTGAAAATGTTTGCTGCCATAGGATCTTTTCAAGCTGTTAGGCTTCTGCAAAAAGAGGACTTAGCTCTGATACCAATTGTTAGGAACTGAAAGGAAAACTGGGAGGGGGGATGAATCAGTTGTCAATGAATTTCAACCCAATTATAACTTAATTCAACTTAATACTTAATACGGGTAAACCAAACTTAATGTCGGTTAACAAATTAACAGTTTATATCAATACCGATGAAACTTAATGCATGAAACAGAAAGAGAAACAACATCAAAAACACATAACATAGATATTTTTGACGTGGAAACCCTGTAACCGTAAGGGGAAAAACCACAGTGGGAAACCTTACCCACAATCAGATGATACTATTGCAGATATTATGTGTATACAAATGGGGTCTGCACATGCAGAAAGGCCAACCGCCTAGAGAATACTGCTCAAATGCGAGTCACAATGACTATAGTAGGATGGTTAAATCTTAGAATAATGTACTACTCAAAATAACATCTCCAGTGCGGGATTCAGTACCGGTTTAAGCTCTGATAAACACCTTCAAACCTTCCATGAACCTTCAAATGATGTCTTCTTGATTCGCTCTATGATCTTCAATATTCACACATACCACAATCCCACACATAACCATACTTCATCTCACAAATAAGATCTTACATTTATACAAAACCTAAGACCAAATGTGTAGGTCGGCTCACTAAGAATATTACAATTAAATCAATTACAAATAAGTATTGATGCGATACAACATGTCGACTCAATACATTTACAACAATATCCAATCAATAAATCATCTCCATAACATGTCATGCTGATCTGGAATAGATAACGTATACCGGTCCATAACCTAGACCAATCTACTGGTAAAAACAAATATGTCAACTTGATTAGACCAATAACCAAAACACCAAAACCAAGTATCGAAACCATGTCTTTGACATAATCAAGTGATCTCCAGATGATAACAAGTCATCATCAGTGCCGGTGAACCATATAACCTGCCGGTGAGCATATACCGGTGACTGTGCATAAGTCACTGACCTTGCCAGTGAACACAATGTGCCGGTTCAACAGTAAGCCAATATAACCATAGTGCCAAATCAACAATGTAGATCTCCAGAAGGATAAGTGTTGACATCAATGACAAAACCAATACAATACATCCATAATACCAACAACCACTCTTTAACCAAGTGACTTCTACGTAGTCTAATGTCACGGGTTCAAGTCATGTCCCAGTTGTGGTATGGGCAATAATCCTAATATTACTGATCGATGAAGATGTCGAGGAAAAACTATTCATGTACCAGGAGTGCAGTGGTCTTCAAGCTACTGTAAAGCCCTTTTATGATACTCTTGGTGAGAATGACACTCTCTGTCCTCATGTAGATTCATGATCATTTTCATCCCCAAGCTGTAGTAACAACTTCTCACAGTTGCCATCTAGCTGTAAGGTGGACCATAGATAGTTTTTTGATGAAGTGCTCCATTCTGCAAGCATAAATTTCATATTATTTTCGAAATGAACAAGTTCAGAAAATTAGATATAAATTTGTATTGAAGGGTGAAAGAGACTTTGAAAGAACAAATCTAAAAACAAATATATTAGCTTATATATCCTTCAGTTAGGCATACAACTTTATCCCAATAGGTGACCTGCAACATAGAGTAGACAAAGCTTCATCATGAGGCCAATGGGGCCTTTCAACCCAATATACTGTTAGTACAAAGGTTAAGCAGTGCTCTTACTTCATCCCACTTGCCTACTATAATAGTCCATAATGAATTTAGGGTTTCTGAATTATTGAAATGATATATGAGCATTTCAAAACCTATCTGATCATAAAAATGAAAACCTATCTTGTTGTGATTTGGAATGTACACAAACTGTAACAGAGGAGGAGAGAAAGCTTTCGCACACCTGGAATGGTTTGCAAATTGTTGCGCATGTCCCAAACTTGCTGCTCTTCTACGTCCCGTTCTCTGCGATTTCTATATTACTGGTGAGTCCAGATGCAATCTACTTGGCTATGTCTGTTCTAAAGAATCTGAGCTTCTTCGAAAAGCTTTGGAGACGTCCCAGCAAATGCAAATGGTAGATTTAAAGCCGTGCTCTGCAACCTTTCCTACCATTCTGTCTTTGCCTAATGGAATCCGGTGAACAGAAAAATTTCCCGACCGGCTAAAAACTCCGACGTGAGACAATTCTGGTGGGGAGCTTCCCCAAAGGGAATAGCGTATCGGCTAATAATGTCTTAAGTAATTAAATTGTCAAATAACACTAAGAAGAATATGGTTTCCCATATATATATATATATGAAGCCCTATAATTCTCTATATAGAATTTAATATTGATACGAATATTAATAAAAATGTATAAATTATAATAATTATAATATCTTCTGAGAAATGTTTGGCAGTTGCATGATAGATGAACAATTTACTTGAATTAATTGATTGAGTTGTGGAAAGGCATTGATTTGATTCATGTTAAGATAGATTTGTCTCCTACTCAAGTTAGTTTTAAGTTAAAGTGTATAGAAATAGATTAATTATGATTAAAACAAGTCAAAACCTAATAGGAGACATTACAAAATCTCTCAAAAATTCTAAAATATATGAGGAGTAAACATTTTGATTGCTTCTTTGGTTATGGCTCAAGAAATAAGGATGATATTAGAAGAAAGGGTTAATAGTATTATTTTGATATGATGTCATTACAATTCTTTTGTCATAATGAGAAGTGTGTTAACAATGATGAAAATATGAAGGGTACTAAATGAAAAGTGGATCCTTTCTCTCAATTTCAGAATTTCTCATGTAAGATGTTATGGGATATAGGTTTCTTAGACATCACCAATAGGAAAATTGAATTCATATGTGAGGAAGTCCAGATGAGGAAACATGTGCTTTCCCCTATATATTCAAAGGTTGTGCTAGTGATGGAATTTCATATGGAAGAAAGTATTGAGAACGTATCAATAGTATCTCTCATGGAAAAGGGAGATAAGCACGTTGATTATGGCCCCACAAAAGCACAATGGAGTCATGATGGTGTCTCTACAACTATCAATTTCATAAAGGATAATTAATTCTTAGGGGGTAGCCTAAGGTATGAAAGAAGATTCTCAATTTTCAAATTTGTTGCCTCATCTTATGCCAATGCAAAAATTATGTCAAAGGGGGAAGTTTTCTAAGAAGGAAAAGGTGAATAGAGGATTTTATTTTATTTCTAGAATATTCATCTCTTGCATGGGAATAAAACAAAAATTCATATATCATTTGTGATTTCTAATGAAGTTGTAGGAATCCAATGTTCACAATTCATGAATTATCCTTGGAATTTAACCACACAATTAATGACAAAGGTATGATTGTTGACATACTCCATAGGAAATAATTTATAGACAAGGAGAAGCCTCTATGGGAAGCAAGTTGTGCAATGAAGGGAAGCATGCAAATTACTATACCCTCCAATAAGCATCTCATGTCTTATTTTGATATATGGAAACCTTCAAATCAACATAACATGCATGGTGTTTAGTATTATTTTCCCAAGATCATTTTTGGATGAAGGATTTCAATTTGTCAATGGGTTGGAAACTAATTTGTATTAGGAGCCTAGGTGGAAGAATAAAATGACCCACTTTGATCAAGAGAGTCAAGTTTAGGATATTCAATAGACAATAACACTAAGGGTTTAAATGAGCTTGGAAAGGTAATCAAATCATGTTCTATATCTTTAATTTCAGATTTATCACATTAATTTGTTTGTAGCTAAGTATATTATTTTAGGAGAATATATCTAGGCTTCATCAACAAAAATGGATAGAAAAAAATTGGAAACCCTTGGAAACATTTTTTTTATCTATGATAGAAGATTCTAATATGCCTTGGCATTTGTAATAAGTTACATTGAGTATTTGCATATGATATTTTCTTCCATATACATGTGATTATGAGGAGGAATTCAATGGTTACTATCTCTAAGATAATGCATATAAATAGGGTTCTTCACTAGTTACTAAGGTTGAATTTTAGTTTGCCAAATTAGCAACCTATGTAGGGAAATCCAAATTTAACATACAAGAGAATGAAGAAAAAGATGTGAATAATTATATGGTTCAATGGGTGCAACCTATGAGTCAATTTTAGGGATCCAAACAATATCACTTCTCACATGACTATGGTAATGAGACAATCCGGAGTTTAGGTAAGCAGTTTGATATGCTTCAAGTTGGTTTTAAATGTAACTTTTGGAGAGGGAATGCCATAAAATTTGGGAGTGCATTTCATAAACATGAATTAATGGCCAAAATATCTACATGGGGGATCGGTTTCATACTCTTTAGAAAGATCATGTGTTCTCTAAGAAAACATGATGATTCTTTAGAAGAAATCGTGAGAAATATTGGAGAGGCAATTCTTTCATTTCAAGGGATTACATTTACATATTTGCTATGTAGGATTTGGTGCTTCTATAAGTTCTTTATTGTTTCTTCTATATTGTTCTTCTACAATGTTAAATCAGGCCAAAGAGCTAAATTTTTATTTTTTTCAAGTTCAATGGAAGGATGGGTTAGTTGATGTGTAGTTCAACTATGTAGATCTTAACACTATGAGAGTGCACATCAACTTCTATCAGGAAGAGTTTTAGCTATAATGTTGTATGAATATTTCTATTGGATTATGTTAATGGACACCCTACTTTTATACCTTAACTCTTACACTTCAATCCATGAAGACGAAGAAAACATCTTTCAAGATGAGTTATGCATGAGTTTGTTATTGTACATTTCTATATTGTGAATTTCAACAATATGAAGATAAAAGAATTTTTTTGCCACATGAGTACTTGCTGTTATGAAGGATGTATTGAATGCCATTAAATTCCATTATGTTGTATACATCAGATTTATATCATTATCAGAGGTTGCATGAGCTCTTGGTTCAAATTTCCTTATGACAATGCACATAGAAACTTGAGGGAAAAGGTTGAAGAAAGGAGGTTATCAATGGAAGATGATTGAAAACCAACAAAGTAAGCATGGATGAATTGGTTATACCTTGAATATTTCTGAAAAAAATCACTTAGTTCGAGCCCACATCTTTGGGGTTTACTAGAATACCAAGAATGGTGTTGGATGAAGCTACATTTGGGAAGCTTATGAAAGCTTCTCAAAAGATTGTTGATAAGATTGGGAATCAAATAGAAGGCCTCATAATTTTTTTATATATCATATGGCTTACATTACATGGTTATTGTTATTTGGTACATGCTATTGTCATATAGATATTTGAGATTTCAAGTTAGCACAATGTTCTTGGGTGAAAGATGTAATAATTTAAAGGTACGAGATCAAGACTTAATTTGCACTTTGATATAATTGGATACTTTTGCAAAAGGAATTTGGAGCATCATAGATGTAACTACTTGAGGACAAGAAATTTTAGGAAGGGAGGATTTTTCATGTTCATTTTCTATTTTTAGTAAGCTTGGTTACCTAAAAATAGTAAGTTAGGACTTGCAAATTAATTGAGAAATTCTAATTGCTAAAAGAAATTAATCAAATTAAATAAATTGACAATTAATGGATATTATTTGAAATATTTCCAAAATATAGAAGAGGACAACTTTTGGCTGTGAAGTGGAAATAGTAGTTATCATTTGAGTTGAGAAAATTGGTAGTTCAACTTAGAATGTTGAAGCTTCGTTCAACAATAGCATGTAGATGTTTCCAATATTAAACTAAAAGCTTATTTCCATCCTAGGTGTGGATGTTAGTAATCTTGATTTGGGTGCCCAAAATGGTGTTTGAACATGTTCTCTATTTATCCATTTTGCAACATTCATTTATTCACTTTATTGATTATAGAAACAATCTTATGCTATTTTTCTTCAGAGGTTAATAAATCGAAGAAGAAGAATTGATCTCCAGGTTTGATAAACCAGGGAGGTTAGAGACTTAAGGGAAGTGGGTCCAAGGGTTTCTAGAGAAATCTCTTTTAGGGGTTGCATTTTCACTTCATGCTTGGTACTTGAAGATTTTTGTAATAGTTTGTAGGTGTTTCGTGCAAGCTTTGGATGTGAACATTGTAGAAGTTAATTTCAATTTGTTTGTTATGATTTGATGAAATTTGGAGTTTACTTGATTTCTTGTTTAATTTATTTTTGCAAATTTGAAGTAAAGAGTTCAAGGGTTTGTAAATATTCTATAACTATTTAATAAGAGTTATTATACAAAGAATGGATGGAATTCTAAAAATATAAATTACTTTCCAAAGAAATAGTGACATTGCATGGGTTGATATAGGAGTATCACCTCTAATAGTGATACATAATTAAACTATAGCCAAATACACCATACCTAGATAAATGGTCAAATGGAATTTGTCAAGTATAGTCTATTAAATCTCTCAAGAAGTTGTTTGGTAGGAGACAAACCAACATAATGGGATACTTTTTTGGTGCAAGTTTACATTTAAAAGTACTAAATTGATTTATTGGTAACACAATTTTTGGTTTTTGTATGATTTAAAAATCTAATTTTAAGATTCATAAACATGTTTCAAGTAATTGGTATAGGAACATATTGACATGGTTGTATATGATTTTTCACAACACTTGAAGGAGGTACATGAACAAGTGAGGTCATAATTGGAAAGAAGTTATAAAAAGTAAAAAGCAACTGTGGGATAGTAAAGAGAGAAGACTTACTTAAAGGTATTGTTGGTCATGGTATAGTTCAAGAAGGAAAGGTTCCTTGGAGGAATGCATAATATGTTGAAGTCAAAGAATATTAGTCCTTCTAGAGTGTTAGATAAGATTTTTGAAAGTGATTATAAAATCAAACTACCTTAAGGATTTGCCATATCATTAGTCTCTAATATTGATAATTTATATAAATATCAGGGAGAATAAGGCATAGAGAAATATTTAATATTATTACAAGAATTATATTAGAGGATACATGTCACAAAGAGGCCTAGGGATGTAATAAAGCCATTTTTTAAGTGAGTAGTTAAGCTAAAATGTTCCAATAATAATGGTACAAATAATATTTTCTCTAATAGAAGGGAAGAGGACTTGAGCATAGTACATGATTGTGTTAGCAACAACCAAAAAGGAAAACTGAGAAGGGGGGTGAATCAATTTTCATTGGATTAAACAATTTAAGCACAATCTCATATCTAAACAATTGCAACAAAAATAAAGATAAACACAATAGCACCAACACACATAACACCAAGATTTTGATGTGGAAAACCTGATTAAGGGAAAAACCACGATGGGAACCTACTCACAATAAGATGATACACTGCATTAGTATGTGTAAATATTACAATGGGGAATGCACATGCATTCAGGCACACTGCCTAGAGCTCACTGCTCAAAATAAGATGACCCAGAAGGCTCCAACCCTCAGGGAAGGCTCATTGCCTTACAATAAGATTCAGACTACAATCCGAATTACATGAACTGCAAATATAGCATCTCCTTATGCATGATGACAATTCTGGTTAAGTACATTTGTCTGCCCTACAACAATCTTTGCTCAATACACCACACCGAATGATAAATTTTCTTGTGCACCACATACACCACTCTTTGATAATGCAGACACACCATCGATACCCAAATTAAATGACTATACCACCTATTTATACAATTCATCAACCTTGACTACAAGGTCAGCCAAACCCTCAAACCTAAATTCTAAAATTACATCACATGATACATATGTGAACCACCAGACCAATATAATGATATAAAAGACATAACATGGACCTAAATAAAATCTCCAAATATGCATCACCATCAAAAATCTCACCAAGATCAACTACAACACGCTACACCACGAAGAATACAACATAACACGAAGAATATCACCGAATCAACAAAATCACCAAGAACGCGCACAAGAATCAATGAAGACCACCAAAAAAATAGGACACTATCAAGAAACACCAACAAGTACATTAGAACCATTTGCAATAGCTGCACCAACACCACTTATGCAAATCTTCATCGATCAACATGCTAATTCACAGGAACACTCAACAGCAACAATTCAAACTAGAAAGATAGCTTGCGGAGCACTAAATCACAAACCAATTGAAAAAAAGATGCACATGAACATTCAAAATATTCTCCCAAATCTACAACCAAAGATATGATCATACCGGAGCTCACCAGATGAAACACCAAACTCTGCTAGCCACAAAATAGAAAGACTAAACTATAAACCAGATCAAATAATATGATCAAACAATCTTCTGGATTACTAAAATCAACAAGGAATGAAATATTCCAGCATCCCAAATAGATAACCATCCATTTCAACTCAATGCAATCACCAGAACACCAAACAACAACACAGGAATATGTTGACATCAATGACAACAACATATCCTAGCAACAACAATATCCAACAATCTCCACCTTTGGCATTGATGGCAACATATGCATGTGAAAAAGAATCAATGCAAAGGAAATAAATCAACACCAACAATCTACAACAAACTCCCCTTAAGATCATGCACACAAACAGTTTTTCACATGACTCTCTCCCCCTTTAACAACAATGCCAAAGACAATACAAATTATGCTCTCTCTCTTTCTCTCTCTCTCTCTCTCTCTCTCTCTCTCTCTCTGTCTGTCTCTGTCTCTGTCTCTGTCTCTGTCTCTGTCTCTGTCTCTCTCTGTCTCTGTCTCTCTCTCTCTCTCTCTCTCTCCCAAAACTCATCTTATAAGAAGGAAAATCTCCCCCTTAGAATAAACCCACAATTGAACATCAAAATCATACACTGACTACTTTGGTTGAGTAGCAACACCAACTCATCAACCGGGATAAAAAGATAAGGCTCTGAAATCCACCAGATTGATGCAAATCCATGCATCTAGTTCTCAATAGGAGGGGTAGATACCCCTAACTTGTCTCTCAAATAGACAAATGTATCTGCAAGCAAAGGTTTAGTGAAAATGTTTGTAATCTGATCTTTTGTGGATTCATATTCCAATCTGACCTCCTCATCACTGACTTTCTCCCTCAAGAAATGATACTTTATAGACACATGCTTTGTTTTAGAATGCATCACTAGATTCTTTGCAATATTGATATCACTTGAATTGTCACAATATGTAACAGTAGGCTCGTCATAAATCACCCTAATATCCTTCAACATCTGCTTCATCCAAACTACCTGAGTAATTGCTATTAGCAAAAATGTATTAAGCTTCAACAGTAGACAAGGATACATCATCTTATTTCTTACTGGACCATGAAATCAACTTCTTTCTCAAAAAGAATGCTCCACCGATAGTGCTCTTCTGGTCATCAACATCACCGACCCAATCAACATTAGTGTAGGCACATAGCAGGAAATCATCATTCTTCGGATACCATAAACCATAGTCAACAATGTTGGAATCAATGAACACTGAGATGGGGGGTGAATCAGTGTTCTGGTATTTAAAAATTTATTAATCTGATTCTTAATCAACCAGATGCATAAATAAGAAATTGCAATGGAGAAACACAACACAATCAAGCACATAACCATAACAGTAATATTTTTACATGGAAACCCAAAAAGGGAAAAACCATGGTGGGATTTGAACCCACAATATTATTCCACTATGGCTAGTAGAAAAACAATATTATAAAAAGGGAATGCACTTGCATTCAGGCACACTGCCTAGAGCTCACTACTCAGATACAAAAACAAGGTTGCAACCCAAGAGGAAGTCTCATTGCCTTACAGGATGATAGGAAATGATTACAATGATTAATGAACTAGAAAACAATGTCTAACTATGCCAAGTATCAGTTCCAGTTAGGCACAAAATGATCTGTTGCACTGTTATGATAAACTACTATGTTATGCTATGTTTTGTTTACCAAATCAACACAACTCAAGGATGCACACATGGAACTACGCTCAATCACTCTAAAATCATCCCACAAAAAGTATCCACACCCAAATGCATTAACCAAGTTGATCTTATATATCTGGACCAACAAAAATGATCTTCCACAGGTCGGCTTCACCAAATATAAAAAATGAAATGTGTAGCTTCAAGTCGGCTTAGATATTTTACCAAACCATATTCTAGACCCAAAATAAAAGATCACACGCTTCTTATAGGTCTCATCAAACATCTTGAACACATCACCAATCACCATAATCAACTCTAAGAATCTGGTCACGCGTTATACCACCAAACATGAAGATAACCTTGTTCTACTACTCAACCGGATACCAAACCTTGTAACATGCAAAAGAATCATCACCAAAGGATAATATTGCATGATAATATGCTTCTCATACCCAATCCACTTAACTTAAATTATTGGAACCAAAATCACACCACCAAAAATAAGAAATGCTCACCAAGACTATACACAAAATATTACTGACAGACTTGCACCAAAACTTCATACTGGATGTCCCAAACTTCATACTGGATAAGATCAATAGGTTCAGTTTCCATCAATGACAACTTCTAAGAAATATCCGGTATCAAACATCACCAATCTTTACCAGAGCATCACTAGACCAACATCAAATGCCAACAATCTCCCCCTTTGGCATTGATGGCAACACTATGAAAGATGATAAGTGCTCCAGAAATTGCAAGCAATCCAATACACTTAAATTTGTACACTCAACTAGCTTCAACTGACTCCCCCTAAAAATAATCATCATTTTTCACTGCCATCTCCAATTCCCCCCCTTTGACATTAATCACAAAGGGCAAGAATCCACCAAAACTTATGTGCAAAAGAATGTAATTATTTTTACATGAATTTGAAAATGTTTGCATATGTAATCTTCAAGGATTACAAGTACCCATTCCATCCTCTTAGAAAACAATCTAAAACATTAATCAAAGCACTGAACATAAATGCATGCACTTCAACTCCTTTGAGATTAGATGGCATCGGTTTACCTAGTGCACCGACTACATCTTGTTGTGCTCTGAGAAAGGTGTTCATCCGAGGAGTAATCAGACTTCTTAGTTCTCCCACTCTGCTCAACATTTTCTACTTTTCTTTATTCAATCCCTTTATTTTGTCAGTAAAATCCATTATTTGGGCTTGAAGGGAACTAGGAAAAACTAAATGAGGTGCATGAATGACCTATACTAGCTATCTTCCCTTCTAAATCTATTATTTTCTTATCAATTCCCACAATAAAATTGGGCAAAAAATAGACATGATTTAAATATTTTACCGCCTTCCCTTAATGCTTCCTCTGTACTCTTTACCATAGTCTTCAAAACTTCTCTATCATCTTCAATTGCCTTCAGATAGGTTTGAAATCTCATTTAATTGAACTTGTTCAAAACCTTTATGTTAGCTGCTTTCTCTAATGACACAAAATCAAATTCTACCTTATTCAACATATCCTTAAGCTTACCAGATGGTGAATCATTTGAAATCTGCTTAAGGTCAGGCAAGACTTTTTCCAAAACTAATTTGACCAAAGATATCACCTCTTTCTCCTCGGATGTAGACTTGAGTTAGTCCTCATTGGCCTTGATTTGTGCAAGAGTGGCCAACTTTAATGCTTGAAGAGGGGACATAGTACTTAGATCTACCAAACCATGAGAAAGATCATCGTCAACTGCAATTTGTTTTCCCTTATCAGGAACAATAGACTTATCTATTTTCTCTTCACCCTTTTCCTTCACCAGATCTTCAATCTTGTCCTTTTTAATCTTCTTCAAGTTAATTATCAATTCATTCAGGGGAACTGTGCATAGATCATATATTTTATCTTCCTTAAGCATTTGATATGCTGAAAATATTGCAGTCTCGGAGATTGAATTATGCCTGCTTGATTGATAAACTTTGTAACCTACCACCATCGAGGCAAATATCACATCATGCTTCAAGATATCACTAATAGTCATTGCTGTGTTATCAAATTTGGAACCGGTAATAGCTATCACTGTATTATTCTATACTATTGTCAGTCCAGGCACTTCACTGGTTGCACTTAAGCATGTGAATGCTTGAATAGCCTGTTTGGTGATCTTGTGAGGTCTATCCAACTAGATGAAATCATCATGAACTCTGTTGAGGACATACTAAACCCATTCCACTTCATCAAATACATGGAAGTGAACAAACTATGTGAGACCCATGTCATGAAGAATTTTATGTTTTGGTTTCAAGTTCCCAAGATTGTTCACAAAATGCTTGTTGTAAAGGGTAAGCATGTCAGCATTTTTGAGTTCTTCAATATCAAAATGAATGTATGCCCTTATATCCTCGTTGTGAAGAACTCTGTATGGTACTGAGGAAAATGCTCCTTCTAGGTCATCTTCGATCGATTTAAAAGGATGTCTCTTGAAAATGGGCCTTTCCCTCTCAGAGATCTCAACCACTAGAGGAGTAGAGATACCAGATGCAGATGCCATAATGATCCGAGGGTTTTAAATGATAGATCGTGAATAGATGAATACCTTTTAATTCACAACTGGGCACATGAAATTACTAGATGATCACTTCAATGTTGTCAAATCTCTTTCACTCAGAATGTCTGCTCTTTTCTCTTGATCATATTGTGAAGAATAAGCTTTAGGAATGTCTTTTTGACCTAATTTGTAGTTGTATTAAATACTCAACCATAAAGCTTCCGGTTACACTATTTTTCATCAATTCTTTCACCAGATTACCAAATTGCTACAAAATATTCTGGATATCAACTGTATTCTCGATTTGAATCTTCTGCAACCTTCCAGAACCGGTTACAGATCTCCGCAAGGGGGTTTTAAGGATCTGCATGAAAAACTCCCCATAAGGCTAAAAAAACCCTAGTTATTGGATGAAGTTCCATCACTGGATTCAGGTGTGGAGCCATTCTGTACATTCTAATTTTCTTTCTTTACCCATATCTTCTTATGCTAATCTTGTTGGCATTTTTGATGATTATGTTGTGATTGGCATTGATAGACACACACTTGCTATGAGATCACTTTTGGTAGGAATGAGTTATGCTCAACCAGTATTTGTTCCTAACCAGTATTATGTAGTAGTCTTGAGATTATCGATGTCTTGTAGAAAGTGTTTACCGATCTCAAGCGGCATGAGGACCTCAAGCATTTTGAGGATCTCAAGCAGAATGAAGCAAAGGAACTAGAAGCGTTAGTTATCATTTTCCCAGTCTTCATTTTTGTCAACCAGTAATCTGTTTAATAGTTAAACCGGTATTACTTTGAGTTAACAATCGGTAATCGGTAAAGTTGTATAAACTGATAATAATCTATGATGAGTTACCAACCGGTATATCTTTGTGATGAGTTACCATCCACTGACACTTTGACGGTGATTTTGTGTCGTGTTACCAAATGTGTCTAGATACAATGAACCTAGGAACTTGCAATGTAATCCTATTGGACCAACATGAAATCGGATTCCTTTTTAAGGACATCATGTCTAGGGTTTTAATATGTGTGTAGCTGTTAGGGTTTGTGGTGGTTGATGAGTTCTTATATGTGCGATCTTAACAAAAAAGATCAAGTCTATGTGCTGTAACAGAGTGTGGATTTACTGAAGACTGAAATAATGTTGAAATGCATTAGCAATGAGCTATCATGGATCTAACCAAGTAGACTGTGCTATTTGCTAGATCATTCACTTGTTGATAACTCACATCTTTGACAAGATAGAAACCCTTAACTGGGTAGGCCCAGAAAAGCCTTTGTAAATCCTCTAACAAGGTGATTCACATTTGTGGATCTAAAATCCTCTCACAAGGTTGTCTTTAATCGGACTTATCTCCTAACATAGATTAAGATTCCTAACAGGATCTGTTCTGGTAAAGAACATTGTATGACCTTAACCGGTCTGGTTACTATTCTACATATAGTTACTTGTGAGTTTCATCTCACCGTGGTTTCTCCCATTTGGGTTTCCACGTCAAAATCTCTTGTGTTATGGTGATTGTGCTTCTATGGGTGAATGCCTTACTTGATGTTTGGTTTGCATTTGTGTTAACCAGTTTGTTAGTTAAATTGTTATACCGGTTTACTGCTAGACTGATAAAATATTTGAGTTCAGTATTTTTTGGTATACTAATTCACCCCCCCTCTTAGTATTCATCAATTGGTATCAGAGCCAACCTTTCTATAAGTCTAACCACTTGGAAAGAGATATGGGGGAAAACACTATGAGGGAACTTACTCATCGACTCACTCAGATTGAGCAAGCCTATGATGAACTTAAAGTCAAATATAAGGCCTCTCGGGCAAAAAGAAGAGAGCATGCTGAAAAACTAATGGAGCTAACTGAAAATTGTTCTTCTGATGAAGCGGACATGGAAGCCCTCATTCAATAATTTGAAAAACTAAATGAGTCCAATGCCAACCTAAGAAGGGAACTTGAAGGACTAACTATCAGAATGTGTCAAGAGCTTGAGAACCGGAGGAAAGCTGAAGATCTGGTAAAAGACAAAGATCATGAGATCTCCAAGCCGAAGCAAGAGATCAGTGCACTTGCTGCTCATCTTCATGAAAATAAAATGGAAAAGGAAGAAATGTAAGGTGAACTACTCATGGCTATTTCTGAGAATGTAACCTTGAAGGAATCCAATGTTGCTATTACCAAAGAACTTACTGAGTCAAAGGAAATACTTGCCAAATTCAATAAGAGCACTGTCAAGCTAGAGCAGAAGCTTGAATCAGCTAAACCGGTAAAGAATACCAATGGACTTGGTTTCTTTGGATATGAGGAAGGTGAGACCTCTAGAACAAAATATGGAGCATCAAAGAAACAACCGGCACCAAAGGATAAAGGTAAGCAAAAATTCAAACCTGTTTGCTTTAATTGTCTCAAGGAAGGACACACTGCTAATGTATGTAGAAGTAAGGCTTACAATAACTTTCCTTATTTTCTAAACAATAAGCCTAGACCCAATAGATTAAATGGTAATTGTTATAAATGCAACAAGTTTGGGCATAGAGCATTTGAATGCAGGTCTATCATGCACAACACTGGAAGGTATGCTCAAAGGAGTAAAGGAGCTTTTTCTGAACCCTCTGGGAACCGGAACCCAAACTAGTTTAATACCTATAATTATTAGTCAGGAAGCAGTGGCTATCAAGCGACAAGTGGATGGAGAGCAACCCATTTGATTTGTCATGGTAATGGTCACACTGCTGCAACATGCAGAAGGAAGAATGGAAACATGAACAATGGACCTTGGAGAGCACCTAGAATGATTTGCTATCATTGCAACAAACCGGGTCATACAACAAGATTCTGTACAATGAGAAAGAATATATCGGATGATATACTGGTAACTCTAGAAGGAAAGATAGATGTTGAAACCATTCAAGCGGATATGAAGAAAACCTGGAAGAAGAAGCCAGAAGAAGTGATTCAAGAAGAACCAGTTTCTGCACCTAGTGTGGAAGTCACTGAACCAACAAACTAACCATAAGAAAAGCTTAGGGGGAGCAAATGGTGAAATATCTCGAACCCCCGGTTTACACCGGTGAAAGACCTTAACTGGTATGTGATACCTGTCAACTGGCAAAAGATCAAAAATGGTAAAAGGCAAATTAGGGTTTATGCCCTAATAGTGGAGCATTTATTATGGTAGGTGGAGAACTTGTTTAAAAGGATTTTTCAAGTCATTTTTCACTTATTAGTTCTCGAGCAAAGAAGTTTTTAAGCACTGAGTGATGAAAAGCGATTTGGATTATGATTCAAAGAATTTTCAAAACCTTGAAGAAAAATTAGAAGCGAATATCAATTGGTCAAGTGTAGAACACAAAGCAGTATTTCAACAACCAAAGGAGTGTGTGGCGAAGTGTAATTTGCAAGCCCTAAATTTTGAATTACGAAGGTATTTCTCAAATTTCTCTGTTTGTCATGGCATCCACATCACACTCTAGCTCTAGTGCACCCGTTGATCCAGTAGACTTCATTCAACAAAAGGCAAAATACAATGCCCTATCTCAAATACCCACTGGTGTTATAGTGGAGGAAGGCATTTCCGATTGCATTGACTGTAGAATTGAAGACTTAGGATCTCTTATAATCCATTCCTAGTTGAGTTTGTTATGCGGGAAGGATAACAAGATTAAACCAAAATTTAGCATCCTAGAAAAGAAGAAGCTTCACAATGCAGTCTATTTCCTTGAAGAGTTTTCAGATGATCACATCCGCATCATTTTGAGCAGAGTGCATGGTGATAAAATGTACTTAGAGTAGATGCATGACATCACACCGGAAGAGATTCATGCCATCACCGATTTCTGTAACGTCAGTGAAGTACCAGCCCTAAGGAAGATTAGCAAGATGGAAATGACCAAGCTCACCATTTCTGTGAGCGACCAACGGGGAATGACCATCAATCCCATCAAGGACGATCTGGTCAAATATGCCTACATGGTAATAGGTTACCAGACATTTTATGCTAGCAGGATCAATCCTGTCTTTGCTGTAGCGGTAAATGCTACCTACCGGATGATCATGGAAGATGTATCATTTGACTTATGCACCTATATGCAAAGGCAACTTCTGGTGAACCTGAAGTTGATTAAACAGGACAATGCCTTGAGATTTAAGTTTGGACAACTATTGGTTGGGTTGTTTTTCTACTTCTAAGTTTACTTCCCATGAGTCGGAGATATTCAGTGGTCTGCCGACCAACCGGTTACAAAGCAAATCAAGGAAAGCCTTCAAGCGGTTGGAACCGGTTATCCAAAAGTTCTGAACAAATACTTTGATGAGTTCAGATGCAAAATGAGAAAAAGAGTGAGAATATCAGGTGATATTGTAAGAAATATGAAGATGACATCTGCTTCACCATCAGAGTTGATGAGTGCATAATGGAGGCGCTTGAGCCTAGACAGGAAGAAGTGGAACCGATGGGATATGAGGTAATGCATGACATTCTAGATGGGTATGCCTCTACCCTACTCGCCTCACCCCTTGATCCAAAGGAAAAGAGAACCGACACCTATTTGGAAAGGGTTACACCAGTTGAAGAACTATCAGTAAAGAAGGGAAAGGCAGTGCCTTCAGTATCGGCACTAATTACCACAACAAGTCCCAAAGTGACCAAGCGGTCACCAGTAAAGAAGAAACCAGAAGTTGCACCTGCCAAAGTCTTTGAGAGAAAGCAGAAGACAAAAGACACCACACTGGACTCAGAGGATACTATGTCTGAAGAATAGCCTAAGAAGACTAGGCAAACGAGGAAAAAGACAAAGAGTGAACTGACAACATCTACACCGGTAAATATTGATATTTCCTCCTACAAACCTTTCACACATTGTCAAAGAACTATTAAGAATATTAGAAGAAAATTACTTGGTGATTTGAAAGAGTGCTTTGATGATTTTAATGATGATGAAAAGAAGGAATTTGAATAGGAAGTCATCAATTATTTATGTATTAATGACCAGTGGCCATCAGAAATTAAATCTGAGACACCTAATTCTTTGTATAATTCTTTTGATAACAAGTAGCACATTGCCATAAAGAAGGAACAGAAAATAAGAGAGGAAGTATTTGCACAATACTTTCCTGATGTGCCTAAAACTGGACTTTATGAAGTAGTGGAAAGATATAAGGGCCTCTTCTTCATGAGAAGAAGGAGACTCTTGTTGCTAGAAGGAAAAGTCCTGGAAGTGGTAAAAGATACCCACTCCCTTGCTCAATCCGCTCTAAAGTTACACCAAGTGGCAGAAACCAACCGGAAAGCTGAGCAAGAATCAGAAATCACTCAACCAGATGAAGCGTATGATAGTGAAGGAGTACCGATCATTGATCAAATGGAACCTATTGATGTTGATGCCTTGAACGATGAAGATGTTACTCCAGGGACACCAACTAAAGTGGCAGGACAAGAAAAACAGGCAGAGGAAGAGAAGAAGAAACGGGAAGAAGAAAATAAGAAACAGGTAGATGAAGAGGCAAAGAGAAAAGAAGAAGAAAAGAGGAAACATGAAGAGGACAGGAGGAAAGAAGAGGAAAATAAGAGACAAGAGAAGGAAGAAGAAAAGAAATTGAAGGAAGAAGAAAAGAGACAGGAGGAAGAGAAGAAGAAGAAGGAAGCGAATGAAGGAAGAAGAAAAGAAACAGGAAGTGGAAAAGAGAAAGGAAGAGGAAAAGAGGAAGCATGAAGAGGAGAAGAGAAAACAAGAGGAGGAGAAGAAGAAGGATGAGGATGAAGAGAAGTGAAAAAAGGAAGAAGAGAAAAGAAAAACAGAGGAAGAGGAGAAAAAGAAGGCAGAAGAAGACAAGCTAAGAGCAAAAGAGAAGGAGGAAGTGGCGAAGAGCACTCAAGTGGAGACTCCAAAGGTAACTGGTAGTCAAGCTAAATCGGCTAACATTACTAGTCCCATTGACCTCCAATCTGCTAACGAATTAGAGTTGCTACAAAGCATTAAGCTTGCTCAAGAATGCCTAGAGGTGATAAGGAGGAAGAAGGAGCAAGGCGTGATCCAAGCTGCAGTGGACACTCTTACCAGTTTGATACCCAGTACCAACCTCCTCAGTACCGATTCCTCTCTGGCTCAACTAAAACTCTTATGCATAGTTGTGGAGGACCAGGTGCAATGCCTGGAAGATGTGGTTGAAGCTAGTGCACAAAATAAGCACCAGAAGGCTCTGAACACTGCCTTGGTGACGAAGTTAAATGAGCTCTGGTCCGATCTACATAAAGAACAAAAAGATATAAGGGATTCTTTGGATGAGGGGAATCTACTACTTAGTAAGATATGCCAACCCCATCTCTTCTATGATGATGTGCTTGAACAGAAAGAAAAGCTACAATCTGACTTGTAGTCATACATAAGCACCTTCAAGACCCCATATGATTCGTTTATCGCTTATGGGAAAACTGTTCACCGATTTCAACTTCAGGCTGCAAGAATTGATTTGGAGATCAGCAACCAGACCAAGGATTTGCAGGAACTCCAACTAGTTCTACTACCAAGACTGCAAATACTTCAAAAGTGCTATCTCAATCTGGAAGCCTTGACGGTTACTCAAGAGATGAGTACCTTGGATGCCATGGAGGAACAGGTATCCCAGATGCAAACAGAGAGTGAGGTTGCTACCTCATTACTTGAGTCATGGTCCTTATCCATGAAGCAATTTATGCAGGACTTTAAATCTATTTTTGACAAATTTCACTCTTTATTGTCATAAACATTTATTCAGCTAATAGAAACAAGGGTTATTCAGCTGTATTTTGTCATTGTTGGAAAAGGGGGAGAAGTATTCTGGTATTTAAAGTTTTGATGCATGCTATGTATACTCATGTTTATCTCTGTAAGGAAGTAGTATACATTGTTTTTTTTCTGCAAAGGGATAGTGTATATGCTTAGGGGGAGTATTTTTTATTATGGCATTTTTTTTTGTAAAAACATTAGTTGTCAAAAATTTTCCTAAGTGTTTCCATCAATGCCAAAGGGGGAGATTGTTGGCATTTTTGATGATTATGTTGTGATTGTCATTGATGGACACACACTTGCTATGAGATCACTTTTGGTAGGAATGAGTTATGCTCAACCAGTATTTGTTCCTAACTGGTATTATGTAGTAGTCTTGAGATTATCGGTGTTTCACAGAAAGTGTTTACCAATCTCAAGCGGCATGAGGACCTCAAGTGGTTCGAGGATCTCAAGCAGAACGGAGCAAAGGAACTAGAAGTGATAGTTATCATTTTCCCAGTCTTCATTTTTGTCAACCGGCAATCTGTTTAATAGTTAAACCAGTATTACTCTGAGTTACCAACCGGTAATCAATAAAGTTGTAGAAACTGATAATACTCTGTGATGAGTTACCAATCGGTATATCTTTGTGATGAGTTACCATCCACCGACACTTTGACCGTGATTTTGTGCCATGTTACCAAATATGTCTAGGTACAATGAACCTAGGAACTTGCAATGTAATCCTATTGGACCAACATGAAATCAGATTCCTTTTTAAGGACATCATGTCTAGGGTTTTAATATGTGTGTAGTTGTTAGGGTTTGTGGTGGTTGATGAGTTCTTGTATGTGCGATCTTAATAAAAAAGATCAAGTCTGTGTGTTGTAACAAAGTGTGGATTTACTGAAGACTGAAATAATGCTGAAATGCATTAGCAATGAGCTATCATGGATCTAACCAAGTAGACTGTGCTATTTACTAGATCATTCACTTGTTGATTACTCACATCTTTGACAAGTTAGAAACCCTTAACCGGGTAGGCCTAGAAAAGCCTTTGTAAATCCTCTAACAAGGTGATTCACATCTGTGGATCTAAAATCCTCTCACAAGGTAGTCTTTAATTGGGCTTATCTCCTAACAGAGATTAAGATTCCTAACATGATCTGTTCTGGTAAAGAACATTGTATGCCTTAACCGGTCTGGTTACTATTCTGCAGATAGTTACTTGTGAGTTTCATCTCATCGTGGTTTTTCCCATTTGGGTTTCCACGTCAAAATATCTTGTGTTGTGGTGATTGTTCTTTTGTGGGTGAATGCCTTACTTGTTGTTTGGTTTGCATTTGTGTTAACCGGTTTGTTAGTTAAACTGTTATACCAGTTTACTGCTAGACTGATAAAGTGTTTGAGTTTAGTATTTTTTGGTATACTAATTCACCCCCCCTCTTAATACTCATCAGATCTTTGATTTCATCTACCTTTTCTTTTCCTTTCTCATAAAATTTGCTCTTATTCACCGGTGAATTCCTGCTTTTGTAGTGCCTTGCAATATGACCTTGTTTGTTGCATGCATGAGAGACAACATTTCTCTACATAGGCCTGAGATTTATTTGATTTGGCCTCATCTTGCATTGTTTAGATATATGTCCAAACATCCCACAAGCATAACATCTCTTGTTGTGGAAATTGACCATCATTCTGCATATATTTGACTTATGTCCAAAATTATTGCATATTAAACATTGATTGGTAAAGGTAGGACCATTGTTCACATTATTGATCATCCCATTATTCATCCTACTTCTACATGATTTGCCATATGAACTAGTTTATTGCAAGTAAAGCATCTACCATTGAATTTATAGGCATTAGGTTGTCTTACTAGAGGTTTCTTGCTCTGCTGATGATTTGATTTGGCATTTCTCTGTCTAGAACTGGAGGATTCTCCTTTCTCATATCCAAGTCCTCTTGTGTCTTTTCCATGTCTCTGACTATGCAACATCTCATCCAATCGGGGTGAACTAGCTTTGAAATTTTCTTTGTACTCATTAGCAGTAGTTAGCTCATCTCTCAAAACTATGATCTGTCTCTCAAGTTCTTGACCATCATTCTTTGTTTACACCAATTCAAGCTTCAACTGATCATTCTCATATGTTAATCTGCAACACTCATCAAATATTTCCTTCAAGGATTGAGTCAATCTTTCTTCATCTTTTTGGTCTTCAATCTCCTTTGTTAGCTTCATAACAATAGATTGCATCTCATTCTTCAAAACTGCATTTTCCTTGGCCAACTTCTCACATTCATCAGTCTTGTCTTGTAGAATTTGGTTGTCAACACTTTGTTCTTTTTTTTTCTTCATCTTGTCCATCAACTCCTTTCTCTTTTCCCAAGAAGTGTTTACTTAATCTTTCAGGGTTTCAATGAAGTCTTCAACTGCACTCAGATTTATTTTCAAGTTACTCTTTTCTTTCATCACTGCATAAAGGTCTTCAAGAATGACAACAAGCTGTCTCTACAAATCGGAGTCCATTGATTCAAATTTACGGATCTTCCTCAAGATGTTAGGATTCCTAAGAGGAACTAGGCTCTGATACTAATTGTTGGAATCAATGAAAATTGAGAGGGGGGGGGGGTTGAATCAATGTTTAGGTATTTAGAAATTTATTAATCTGATTCGTAATCAACCGCATGCACAAATAAGAAACTGCAGTGGAGAAACACAAAATAATCAAGCACATAACCATAACACCAATATTTTTACGTGGAAACCCAGAAAGGGAAAAACCACATTGGTATTTGAACCCACAATATTATTCCACTATGGTCAGTATCAAAACAATTTTACAAAAAGGGAGTGCACCTGCATTTAGGCACACTGCCTAGAGCTCACTGCTCATATACAAAAAAAAGGTTGAAACCCCGGAGGAAGGGTCACTACCTTATAGGATGATACAAAATGATTACAATGAGTAATGAAATGGAAAAAAACATCTAAAAATGCCAAGTATCAGTTCCGGTTAGGCACAAAATGATTCGTTGCACTGTTCTAATAAATTGTTATGTTCTGCTCTACTTTGTTTACCGGATCAATACAAATCAAGGATGCGCATGTAAAATTGCACTCAATCACTCTAAAATCATCTCACACAATGTATCCACACCCAAATTCATTAACCAAGTCAATCTTATATATCCGCACCAACAAAAATGATCTTCCACAAGTCAGCTTTACCAAATATAAAAAATGAAATGTGTAGCTTCAAGTCGGCTTAGATATTTTACCGAACCATATTCCAGACCCAAAATACAAGATCACATGCTTCTTATAGGTCTCATCAACCATCTCGAACACATCACCAATCACTAGAATCAACTCTAAGAATCTGGTCACATGTTATACCACCAAACATGAAGATAACCCCGTTTTACTGCTCAACTGGATACTAGACCTTATAACATGCCAAAGAATCATCACCAAAGGATAATATTGCATGATAATCTACTTCTCATACCCAATCAACTTAACTTAAATTATTGGAACCAAAATCACACCACTGAAAATAAGAAATGCTCACCAAAATTGTACACAAAATATTACTGACAGACTTGCACCAAAACTTCATACCAAATGTCCCAAACTTCATACCAGATAAGATCAATATGCTGAGTTGCCATCAATCAAAACTCATAATAAATATCTTGTATCAAACATCACCAATCTTCACTAGAGCATCACCAGAACAACATCAAATGCCAACAAATAGTCCCCTTCAAGTATCAAAAAATCCTCTTCGCAGCAGTAACATGAGTCTCTTTAGGATCTGATTGAAATCTGGCACAAAGACAGACAAAATGCATAATATCTGGTCTAGTCTGAGTTAAGTACAACAATACACCAACCATAGATCTATACAAGGTCTAATAAACTTTATGAGATACATCATTCTTAGACAAATTGCATCCAGCCACCATACGAGTTGCAATAGGCTTAGAATCAGCTAATCCAAACTTTTTCAATAATTCCTTCACATACTTAGATTGAGAAATGAAAATACCTTTACTGATTTGTGTAATCTACAATCCTAAGAAGCATTTCATCTCACCTATCACAGACATCTCAAATTCCTTTTGCATATCATCAACAAACTTCATACTAAAATCATCATCACCGCCAAAATTGATATCATCAACAAAGACTTCAACAATCAAAATGTTATCATTCTCAACTTTGAAATATAAATTGCTATCAACAGTGCCTTTACAGAATCCCAACTTCAACAAATACTTATCCAATCTATCATACCAAGCTCTAAAGGCTTGTTTTAGTCCATACAAAGCTTTCTTCAATTTGCATACCATTCTCCTTCATCTGATAAAGAAAATCCATCTGGTTGCTCAATTTAGACTTTCTCTTCAAGATCACCATTCAAAAAGGATGACTTGGCATCCATCTAATATACCTTAAAATTACTGTAAGCAACATATGCAAGCAACACTCTAACAAATTCAATTCTAGCTATAGGAGCACAAGTTTCTTCATAGTCAATACCTTCCATCTGAGAACACCCTTTACATACCAAAATTGCTTTGTTTTTGACCACTTCCCCAGCTTCATTTAGTTTATTCTAGAACACCCATTTAGTACCAATCACATTCTTGTCTTTAGGTCTCAGAACAAGCTCCTAAGTGCCATTCTTTTCAATCTGATTCAGCTCTTCTTCCAGGGCCTTTATCCAATTTTCATCCTTACATGCTTCTGCTACATTCTTAGGTTCAATATTTGAAATCAAGCATATCTCTTCAGTAACAATCCTTCTCCTAGTCATCACACCTTTACTCTTATCATCAATAATCTTATTTTCTAAATGATTCAACCTCACATACCTCAAAATCTTTGATTATTCTATTTTTCAGGCTCTTACACTTCTTCACTGGCAGAAATAATATCTGGATTAACTGTCTCCACCAGATCATTCAGCTTCAAGATCTTAGTCTGTACCAGCTTAGGAATATCTTCATCATCAAAATCATAAATGCATGCTCTGATATTTTTTCCAAGACATTCATCCACCTTCACATTTTCACTCTCAACTATCTTCTTCAGTCTCTTATTATAACACTGGTAGGACTTTCTCTTAGTAGAATATCCAAATAAGATTACTTCATCACATCTTGCATCAAAATTTCCTATATCCTCATCTCTCTTGATATAACATTTACTTCCAAAAATTCTTAAATATCTAATTGTAGGAACATGACCAAACCATAGCTCATAAGGAGTCTTACCAGAATCACCTTTAATATTCACTGATTGAATGTGTAAATAACAGTGCTAACAACTTCTTTCCAAAAGGTCTGTGCAATATTCCCTTCTAATGCAGTCAAGGAAGGGAGAGCCAATGAAGGACGACCCAACCTTGCAACTAAAAACATAAAACATGCAAAGCATACCGGTAACTGGTAACAAGGTGCCAGAAACAATAGAAAGAACAACCGGTAACACATGACACATAACTAGTAAACAATGTGAATGAATCTTATTACAATCTAAAGAATTATACATGTCGCATGTTGGATCATAGTACAAGATACAAACAATGCTTACAATGAAATTACAAGATCCACAAATCATCCTCATATCAAATCGGCTTCCGATAACAGTCTATCAATTCTACTTAATCCAGACCTCAACCTTCCAGCCTCAGTCCTACCAGATCAGAACCTTGTCGGTTTTACATCTTTGCTCAATCTCAAACCTTTGTCTTCAATCTTCTAACTTCTCTCGTCTTCAAATGATTCACAAGCTTCCATTTATACCATCTGCAAATAATTACAACTCAATCAAGTTGGCCCAAAGAGCAACTGATTCATGAAACGTGCAACGGTAACATGTCAGCTCAATTCACTAAGAACAATCTCCAAACCATGAAATGATGCATAGACCTCCGATAATACCAACCAAGGCCCAAAACAACACCTCAAATGATCTGCAAGTCATGGAGATCAACCGCAACCCAAAATCATCTTTGCTCAACATACAGCCAGGCTAATCGGTAAGAACACATCAATCGGGACATCTCACCAGAAACAGAGCCAAATCATATGAAACTCGAACATGATAAAGACCTTGAACATAAGGGAATAAACCCAAAAACATAATGCTAAACACTCTGTAAAGCGGAAAAATCAAACCCTAGTCGTCCTCCCCTCCCCAACTCCGAGGAGAGAGAAGGGAGTGTCACTAGGGTTGATGGTTTTCACTTAGGAGGGACTTTAAATTCAAAAGAGGGTTTGAAACCCACAAGATCCAATCCCACGCAATACAAGATTGGATTCTATATGAGTTTCAAGGGTTGTGATAGCAAGGATACCCTCTTTTGTAAAGAAATGTAGATAGAATGATTGAACTAAGAATGCATGTAAAGTAGGAAAGATTCACTTATAAATAGAGATAGGGATATGATATGAAGCTGCGGACCTGGAATTAGCAATAAAATGTCGAGACGGTGCTGTCCTGCAAATTTGAGCGAAAGTTGATGGGACGATAGCGCCCGGCGTGCACACGGTCCTCCGAAAAATCCGCGAAATGAAGGGGGATCTGTTCGTCTCTGCACAAGGATTCCAGATCTTCAATTTCAGCCGCGTACCTGCAACCTACACATAGAAAAGCGAAGACGATTGGGGGGTTAGGGATTAGGGGTTTGCCCTTAGGTCAAACCCCGGTTTTGGAATTAACCAAGAAATGAGAAATGCTGTAAATGTAAATGTAAAACAAGTACTAATACCTTGTTGTAAGGATGTTTGTATCCTTATATGCGAAGGTATAGATGTTGTTGTATGTTGTATGTTGTAGTATGTGATCTCCTCTTCAATAGTTGAATCCTTGTCTTGAATGCAACACTTAGCCTTGAATGGAGACTTAGAATGATCAATTGCTTGAAGGAATGCTTGAATGCTTGAATGTTTGAGTATCGTTTCCACGCCTTTTTCCCTTATCCCAAAATGAGAGAGAAAAAGTAGTTTATATACTTGTCAATTAGGGTTGATAGACTGATTTTTCCGACCTTGGGCCGACCAGGAAAGATTATTTTCCAAATTGCAAACATAAAGACCCGAAGCCCCATAGGAGACCGGGCCCAAAATAGGGCCAGGGACCAGGGCGCTGGGCGCCATGGTCCTGGGGGACTAGGCACCCTAGTCCTGAAGGACCAGGGCGCTGGGCGCTCTGGTCCCACCTCCCGGGACAGCAGGGTGCAAGGAGGATCAGGCCAGGGTGCTGGAAAAATGCAGTTTTTGATGTCATGAGCAAGTTTCGGGGTCTCCATTCAGGTTTAGTGTTGCATCGCCATCGTGAAGACCCAAATGCGGTCGAAATTGCAAGTGTCACAATTTTAGGATGCTACATTTAGCCCCCACTTTAGCGGGAGTATAAGCGTACGCTCATACTTCCGGTAAAGTACAAGGAAACAACATTGAAAAACTTTCACCACGTCAAGGAGGCAAGATACACCAAGCCCCCAGTGGACTAAGGATCTTACGACTTCGATTGACAAAGTAAAAGGGAAGATCATGAGGGAGAACCATGACTGTCAGTAGTAAGGTTCCCTCACTATGAGTCATGCAAGAAAGATATCAAAAATTTTCAAGGCAAAGCTAAATTTGTCAAGAAATTTTCAAGTACCTTGAAAAGATATGAATGGGATGTATGCCCCCCTACATTAAAGTGATCGCACACGCCTCACCGGGGGTGATTGCTTTAAGGTAGTGATACATATAAGAAGTGAGAAAGGAGCACGGTATCACAAGGATTTAGCCCCCAAGTGTGAGATAAACCCAAGGATAATAGACACAAAACACAAAGCACAAGGTGACTTCACTTTCCTTGGGGTCAGTATGCTGTATGATAATTCATGTATATCATATGTATGTATGCATAATTATTCTTCATTCCCTAATCAAGGAAGGTCACTTAGAAGAAGGGAACACATGTGTCTTTTGAGTCAACATGAGAGAGATCGAGAGATCTCAATGCTTTGCATCGTCCTCAAGTAGACAACACTAAGGACAACAAATAGAAGAATGAGAATAACACATAGAAGAAGTAACAAAAGAGAGGGGGAGAGAATCTGCTATGCTAATGAAACTAGTCTAGCACGTCATCTACCCCCCGATCTTGCTGATCAATATTTCGGGAAGGTAGGAAACACGCTAGAGGAGGAACATCCAACACAGCAGATGGAGCTATCACAAGATCCAAACAAGGGCTATGTTCATATCCCAAGCCACGGTGTTCTTGTCTAGGAGCTAGGATAAGTGCTTTAGAAAATTCATTAGATAAATGGTTATCAATATCAACAAGTTCATATTCACTATCAGAAGCAAGAGAAGTAACATTTTCATCTATATCATCATCAAGATTTATAAAAATAAGATCTTTAACTCGCACAGGATCAAGACCATCATGCATCTTATGTTTAGGAGATTTCGGCTCAATCGTCGGCTGAGGAGAAAATGGAATAATGCTTGTTGAAGGTGTTTTTGGGGATTGCAAAGTTTGAGCTCTAAGACGATGCTTTCGCCGGTGTTCACGTGCAGAACGATTTCGTCTAGTCTTAGTAGGAAGTTGCGAAGATTGAGGAGGAGGAACTGCTCCATACAAAGGAGGAATATTTGGTTTAGGAAAGAGACCAAGTCCATCATGACGAGGAGGTATAGGTCTACTCTTGGGAAGTTTATTAGATATAGGCATAGTCACACCCATAGGGATGGGTTGGGAATCTTCTTGAGGAAAGACATTGGTTTTATCTTTCAAAGGAAGAACTTCCTTCTCAAGAATGATAAGAATATCAAGTTTGGGTGTTCTAGGTTCACTTAGAGATAGGATCATATCTTTTTTCCACTTTTGATAAGATTTGATAAGATGATCACTTCGCGGAGGAAGAGATTGGAATTGTTTAGGCCAAAAGTAATCAATAGGAACACTAGAAGTTCTTTCAGCTGGTTTAAAGAGACTATGATTGACAGTAACAACTTCACCATTATGGGAAAATTTCAAACACTTGTGAATAGGAGAAGCAATAGCTTTCATGGAAGATAGCCAAGGATAGCCAAGCCTCACACGAAATTGTTCAGATGAAGGAATAATAGCAAAGTTCACATCAAGGGATTTGTTATGGACCTCAATAGGTAATGTAATAGAACCAATCGCAGGAGAAGAAAATGCATCAAAGAATTTCACAATCACATCTGTTTTGTCATAGATCACTTGATTCAATTGCAAAGTAAAAAGAAATTCTTTAGTAATGATATTAACCATGCAAGAAGGATCAATAAGCACCCCACGGCAAGGTGTATTCTTGACTTTTGCAACTATATATAAAGGACCATCAGGTGCCCTGATAGTTTCACTAGAATCAAAGGTGATGGAAAGTTCTTTAGGGATTTTCTGCTGCTCTACAAAGTTAATCACATTAGGAGACATAGACACAAGATCATCAGGTGAGACAGAGGAATCAGTAGTATCAATCGCATTAGAGGTATGAGAAGGCAATGGATCAGTGAAAATCTGAAGATTTTGGTTGGGAGGAGCTATAGATGTATTGCCTTTATCATTCACTCCAGAAACAGAGATAGTATTATTATCAATCAAATCTTGAATTTTACCCTTTAAAGCAAAACATTTTTCAGTATCATGCCCAGGTTGACGATGAAATTGACAAAAAGATTTGTTATCAAAATAAGGTGAATTAATCTTTGCAGGATCAATTTGCCTTATAGGAGGAAGAGTAAGCACATTTTGTTCCAATAACTTATTCATAATACTATGCAATGATTCATTCAAAGGAGTAAACTTTCTTTCTTTCTTGAAAAACTTAGAAATAGGAGACACACCTGATGCTGCATTCACATTGTTGTTGATGATGTTTTCATTGAATTTAATGAACTCTCTGTTCGGTTTAAACTTCCCAAATGGTTGTTGACTACTATCACCCTTATCACTCGGAGCCATAGGATGTGATTGTTCCATTTGACTCACAGTCAGTTGATAATTGTGAAGAGTTGCGCACAACTGTTGGAAAGAAGTAAACTCAGAAAACAGGAGTTTTTCTCTAATGTCTTTTTGTAAATTAGAAATAAAGATTCTTTGAATATCATTGTCAGGCACTGGAAAAGAAATTTGAGCATACAAATGCTTATATCTACCAATGAAATCAGTCACTTTTTCTTTAACACCTTGTTTACAATGCATTAAATCAATCAAAGTAACTTTAGGACTTATATTGTTTTGAAATTGTTGAATGAAAGCATTTGCAAGTTGTTCGAAAGAAGTAATAGAATAGGAAGGCAATGAGCAATACCATTATAGGGCTTTGTCTCTTAATGTTCTAGTAAACAGTTTTGCAAGCAACCTTTGGTCATAAGCAAAATCAGTACATATTGTTTGAAAGGTCTTAACATGTGTTAAAGGATCACCCTTACCATTATAAAGCTCCAAATGCGGAATTTCAACATGTTTAGGGGGAATAGCTCAAACAATGTCAAAAGAGAGTGGACTCGCAACATCAAATGTGGGCACACTAAACTTAGATTGATTCATAGAGGCAATTTGTTGCTGTAAAGAAGAGACAGTTTGTGCAAGATTGTTAATGGTCGCTTTAGTCGAAGAGTTCATATTAGACGTGTTAGATTGTGATGGAGGTGTTATGTTATTGAAAGAAGGTAGAGAGTAAGGTGGTGGGACACTATGATAGTTATTCATAGGAGATGATTGGAAAGGAGGAACACTACAAGGAGGAATGGAAGGGTTAAATGAATTGCCCCCTTGCATCATGTTCATTTGTGGAGATATAATAGGAACACTCATTGAATGAATGAATGAAGAAGTTGGATTGAATGAAGGAAGAGGGTTGATTGAAGAAGAGGGATTGCCCCCATGACTAGTGATCATAGGAGGAATGTCTTGTGTTGAAGTAGTCATTATATTTGATGTAAAAGTAGGTATACTAGCAATAGGAGTTGTCAAAGGAATAGAATGATTGCCTTGAGTAGGAGGTTGTGTATAACCTAAGGTTTCGGCACAACTTTTCATAGGCATCACATTTGAATCCACAATGTGTGCAATACCACGCAAAATATCAATTCCATTCTTATCACTTTGAAGCATACATTTTAGACCCTCAATTAGAGGAAGAGCTTGACTATTAGGGTATTCTTGAGACATCCATTGTCGAAAATCATCAAATTGGTTATCCAATTTTGAAAGTTGTTCTACAGAAACCTCATGGAGAGCTTCTTCATCATTAAGAGGATTAGAGGAATTACCCATGTCCTCGTTAAAAAGGCCATTCAAATTAGGTTCCATCTCCTCAATAATTAAACCTTGGAAAGACTTAATTCTAAGGCTTCGTCTAATGGGAATAGTGTAAGTAGGGCTTATTGTTGTAAAACTCATGCACTAAAGAAAGAGAGAAAATTTTGAATTTTAGAGGTAGCAAATTTCAGTAAAACCAGCCAATCTTCTAGATTTAAGCTGTTAAATACAATCAGGACAATCTCCCAAAATTTCAGAAAAAATGTCCAGGACCGTGGCGCTCGGGGTGCACACGGTTCTCGCAACTTTTTTCGAAATTTGCAGGGATGAAAGTTAGGATGATTTTACAGCTAACCTGAAAAAATTGAGTGATTTTACGATCTGTAGATAGGCCAAATTAAAGTTGCAATCTCAAAATTGAACCCTACCAAGATTGTCGAAAAATGCAAAATTTGAATTTTGAAAAAGAGAGGGAAACTGAAATTTTGAATTTTATGATTTTAGAGAGAATGTTAAGAGCAATGCAAGTTTTGAAATTTGAAAGTTGACTCAATTTCACGCAAAATTCAATTTTGAAAGCTGAAATCAAAGTTGTTGTAATTAAGCACTTAATTTCAAAAGTCACAAATTGCAAAAATTTGAATAAATCACTGAAATTTCGAATGAATGATAACACACTTTTCAGATTTAGGACTGTAAGAAACACAATTTTGACACAAATTGCAATTTCAACAATTTTTGAATGATTAGAAGCCTCAATCCAAGCAATCGCTAGACCAACTTTGACCGTAATTTTGAAAGTGTTAAAATTGATAAAATCAGCCAAAATTCTGGATTTTAGCAGAAAAATACAGTAAGATCTAGCTCCCGAAATTTCGGAAAAAATGTCGGGGACAATGACGCTAGGGGTGCACACGGTCCTCGCAACTTTTTTCCAAATTTTCAGGGATGAAAGTTACAGCCGATTTGGAGATGTTTTGATCAGTGAAATTGTCGGACAAAGGTTGAATCAAGAGGGTTTCAAAAAATTAGGGTTTTGACATTTAACCACTTAATTTTCAGAATTAAAGCACAAATATGAATTGACAATTTGTAATAGAAGGGCAGATCTGAAACAAGCATTAACAATTAAACATTTCACAAGTTTAATTACTTAAAAAGAAAATTTAGGGTTTTTATGCAATTAACCTCTAAAATTTTGCAAAAGATCAAACATGGAAATGTAATCAAGGAATCCAATTTTCAGATCTAACTATGAATAATCAGAAAGGATGTTCACGTCAGGTTCACCAAAATGTAAAGCGGAAAAATCGAACCCTAGTCATCCTCCCCTCCCCAACTCCGAGGAGAGAGAAGGGAGAGTCACTAGGGTTGATGGTTTTCACTTAGGAGGGACTTTACATTCAAAAGAGGGGTTGAAACCCACAAGATCCAATCCCACGCAATACAAGATTGGATTCTATATGAGTTTCAAGGGTTGTGATAGCAAGGATACCCTCTTTTGTAAAGAAATGTAGATAGAATGATTGAACTAAGAATGCATGTAAAGTAGGAAAGATTCACTTATAAATAGAGATAGGGATATGATATGAAGCTGCGGACCTGGAATTAGCAGTAAAATGTCGAGATGGTGCTGTCCTGGAAATTTGAGCGAAAGTTGACGGGACGATGGCGCCCGGCGTGCACACGATCCTCCGAAAAATCCGCGAAACGAAGGGGGATCTGTTCGTCTCTGCACAAGGATTCCAGATCTTCAATTTCAGCCGTGTACCTACAACCTACACACAGAAAAGCGAAGACGATTGGGGGGTTAGGGATTAGGGGTTTGCCCTTAGGTCAAACCCCGGTTTTGGAATTAACCAAGAAATGAGAAATGCTGTAAATGTAAATGTAAAACAAGTACTAATACCTTGTTGTAAGGATGTTTGTATCCTTATATGCGAAGGTATAGATGTTGTTGTATGTTGTATGTTGTATGTTGTAGTATGTGATCTCCTCTTCAATAGTTGAATCCTTGTCTTGAATGCAACACTTAGCCTTGAATGGAGACTTAGAATGATCAATTGCTTGAAGGAATGCTTGAATGCTTGAATGCTTGAATGTTTGAGTATCGTTTCCACGCCTTTTTCCCTCATCCCAAAATGAGAGAGGAAAAGTAGTTTATATACTTGTCAATTAGGGTTGATAGACTGATTTTTCTGACCTTGGGCCGACCAGGAAAGATTATTTTCCAAATTGCAAACATAAAGACCCGAAGCCCCATAGGAGACCGGGCCCAAAATAGGGCCAGGGACCAGGGCGCTGGGCGCCATGGTCCTGGGGGACTAGGGCGCTAGGCGCCCTAGTCCTAAACGACCAGGGCGCTGGGCGCTCTGGTCCCACCTCCCGGGACAGCAGGGTGCAAGGAGGATCAGGCCAGGGTGCTGGAAAAATGCAGTTTTTGATGTCATGAGCAAGTTTCGGGGTCTCCATTCAGGTTTAGTGTTGCGTCGCCATCGTGAAGACCCAAATGCGGTCGAAATTGCAAGTGTCGCAATTTTAGGATGCTACACACTCAAACATAAAGAAATGCCATGCTCTCAAGCAATTTCACTAAAAAACTGCCCAACTGGTAAGAACTATACCGATGCTCTTGCATCAGACTCTCAGGGTTAATTGAAAAATGAGTCCCATCACTTGCTCTAGTTTGGCGATCAGTCAGTAGATACTTGCAACTGCCTCAGGGATTTGACAATCTAGCCACAACTTCTAGTTGCCTCTCCAAGGTGATTTACCTGTCCAAACTGCAACCTGCCTCAATCGGCGATATGTTCAAGTTGTATGTGTGAAATTTGGGGAACCTGCAAAGGCACAAACACTTCAATAAACCATTATTTGCATGGGTTAGTTGATAAAAAATAACAAAATGAAATCCATTGCAAGTCAGCTTATTGCCTCCTAGAAAGTGCGAGTGTGGATTGCTCTTAGATTGCTAAGCTATCTAGTGACTAGACTACACTCAAATGGAGGATTTTTAAATGCATGCAACTAGGCAAATGCAAGATTAATTGATTAAGCAAAATGAGATTATCAAGATAAATGATCAAAGATCTAAATGAAGCTAAGCTAGATTATATGCAATAAATTGAATCTAGATAAGAGAAATGAATCTAAGCTAATGAACTAGAAGTCTGAATAACGATTGGTCTCCCTCTTAATTGAAGAATGAGAGCCTGAATTTATAGGAAAATCAAGAGGGAGACCAAAGGTCAGGATTGATCCTTAATGAACAGTCGAGATCGATTCGAAGGAAGCAAAATCCAGGTGAAATGATTTGATTGGACAATTTAATTCTATTTTGGAGAGATAAGATTGAGTTCAAATTAGCAACTCATATTCTTTCCATTTTTCTTGAGTTTAGTCGATTTTTTTCCTTTTTTGAGTTTTTGTGCTCATAATTTCCAATTTGTTTTTCAAATTAATTCCTCTTTCTTGATTTGTTTCCTTTTTTTGAAGATTTATGGCAATTTTAATTTATTTATTAAATATGTAAAATATTTTTAATTAAATAAATGAGATATTTGATTTTAAAAAGATTTTCTATTTTGAATTTTGAATTTGATCAATTAATTAAATGAGAATTTGATCAATTAATTAAATGAGAATTTAATTAATTGTAATTGCCATATTGCATTTTATACCTTAGGAATTAATTAATCAGGCCCTCATGATTGATTTAAATTGATTATTTTATTCAAGACCTTGATGAATTTTATTGAATTTAAGCACATTAGTCGAGATTAGGGGCTCATGATTTTGGATGATCATTTTTTAGGGTATTACATTTGCCCCTCTTTGAATTGATGTGCGAGAAACGTATTGATTCAAAGAACAATTGATGTCTGGGAGATACCAATTCTGAACTTGATTGATCATGAACCAAATCAAGAGCAAGGTATTCAGTTTATTTTGAATCGATTAAACTGAACAAACTGATTGAAAACAATACCGATCTCGAACTTGATTGAACTAGGACTGATGAAGAGCAAAGATACTGAACTTGAACTTGATGGATCAAGAAGCGGATCTTACTGATATAGAACTTGATTGAACTAGACACAGTGAGTGAAGATAAAATCGATCTTGAACTTGATGGATCAAGACATGATGAGCGAAGATAAACTGTCCAACTTGATTTGATGCGATGAAACTGAACACCTGCTTAGATTGAGCGTGTGATCAAAGATATTCTTTAAACCCTGGATTGAGTTTAAATGAATAACCAGCTTGATGAAAAGCAATGAAGCTGATTAATGTTAAGAGATTAATTTTGATTAAGATAATATCAGCTTGATTTGATGCGATGAAATTGATATGCTCCTAGAGATTGATTTGATTCAGATGATCGAGAAATCTCAACTTGCTATGAAGTGATCAAGCTAAGATGCCCCTAGCGATAAGGTCTTGTCTGATGTTTGGTAAAGATTAGCTGCTCGACTTGTAATGAAGATTTTGAAAGAAATTCTCGACTTTGAGGATGTGGTCACTGACGATGATGATGTCATGAGTATGCCCCCTCGGGAGCGAAATTGAAAGATCTACAGTTTGCTCAGTGATTTCAAGCAATTTAATAAAAAGATTAAGCGATTAATGATTTGAGCGCAAAGAATGATTCAAAGGGCCATTTGAAGATTTAGTGTTGATTGATGAGAAATTGAGTGCAAATTGAAGAAAAGAATGAGAATTTGATGAAAGCACTAAGTGGTCACAGTTGTATGAAATTGACTAGGAAGATGATCTCGAATTTTGATTTCGATCCCAAAAATAGAATCGGGACGATCAAATTAACCAAGGGTGCAGTTTTCATGCCAATCAGAGCAAGTTGAAAATTAGGGTTTTGACCACTTAGTCGTGAAGAGAAGGTTGATTTAAATTCAAGCTCCAAGTGAAGAAGACCAAAATCATCGTTAGTATGCCAGATTCACTGTGCAATGCATGAAACATAACACGAATGCAAAAGATGCAACTAGGACCTTGTCATTGGATTTTGATTCGCTTTCTTATCATCATTGAGCATTAAATGTAGGAAATAGACATAAGTATCAAGGCACAAAGAGCCAGGATGACCTGAATGTCCTGTCCTCTTTGATATAGCAGTCAAACATAAGCACCAAGGCAAAAGGAGGCCAAGATGATCTGAATTCTTCTTACATGCAAAAACAACAGACACTTAAAATAGACAAGGAAGTAGTTTTGACCTCACTGAAGCGTTTTATAAATGGAGTCAAGGTATGTGAGGCCATTTCACCTTAATGCAAAGGCTCTTATCACAGACACCCAATTTATAGGATGTTTTTCAGATCATCAGAATCACATTTACAAGCATAAAAAAAGGAAAAGTATTATGCCCCCAGTCCTTGTACCTCTTAGTCAAGATAGACTTCCTTGAGTTACTCAGAGGGAATAATGACTGAAAGCCAATATAAAAGACAACATACAAAGAAAATGTCAGCTTAACTCAAATGGTTTGAGTTCTTGTTTTTAGTTGTTCTTATTTTGCATGCTTGATAGGGTGCCAGTGATCAAAACTCTGTATAAGGTAGGAGACAGATGACTAACTCAGAGTGAATGATCCAGACTTGACTGACACAAGGACTACTTGGTTGATCTACTAAGGGATTTAAGATTGAATCGCCCTAGGACTATAATGTTGATCGATTGCAATGCATGAGGGTTCTAAGGAGAACCAAGGGGGGTCACGAAAGTGACTAAATATTATGCACAAGCAAAAGTAAAGTGGAAAAGCAAGAAAGCAGATTTTTTTTGTGATTTTTAAAGATGAAACACGTTCTGCCATCAGTTGATAAAGATAAGACTAAATAGGAAAAAATCCAGAAGTCACACTGATCTATGTCATTCTTTTGATTGTTTGATGATTGATAAGAGTGTCTGGTTTCAAAGAGTGAGTACCCTGTATAAGATTGATGTATTTGGTTTCAAGCATACACATCCTTGTATAAGACATGTTTATGTTGATGTTGGTTAGACATGTGATCAGTTTGATTGTAGACTTCGAGTGTTTGTTTGTTGTTGGTTTGATTTGATAGACAGACCATGCTTTCATGCTTTGATTTTCAAGATTTTTTTTAATTTTTTAATTTTTATGGATTATTTCAGGACTTTTTCTGATTTTTAGAGTTTTTTGATGTTTGTCCCTAGTGTCTAGCAAGGAAAAAGTGATTTTGAGTACATGAATGGATAAGCAAATGATGGTGGATGCTTTCAAGGACTATCTCACAATGTTAATCCAAGCACAAGGACCGGATATAGCAATGTAAAGCAAGGATTTTAGTGATGTAAAGAAAGGATTTTAGTGATGTAAAGCAAGGATTTTAGTGATGTAAAGAAAGGATATAGAACAATGAAGAAAGGATATAGCATAACGAAGCCATATGGTCCAAAGAAGTGGCCATGTCAAGAGGTTTGTGGAAAGCATGTTTTTGTATTTTGTCCGTAGTGTTGATCAAGATCAAGGAATAGATCTGGATAGGGGACAAATAGGATAAGAAAGATCAAAGGTGGTAATAAAGGATGTAAGTGAGCAATGGATAGGAGCTAAAGGGTCTGGATCAAGTGTAATAGATAGGACACATGAAGCCTCCAAAGATCCTTAACCTTGTCAAGATCAAAGGTAAAAAAGGGATATGTACATGAGGGACGATAGAACAAGGAAGTGGTATAACAAGGGTATGATAGAATATGAAGGAGAAAACCTGCCCCCCAGTGTGGTGTGCAAGAAGTTCATACATGATGCCTATTTTACAGGTTTTCATCATGGTACTTGTCCAAGGTGCCACAAGAGGTGGTTTTCACACAAGGACGAGTATATTTCTCTTTACTTTTTTTTTCACTTTTTCATCATTTTTTTTTTGGAAGATAATGGAGGCATGATAGGGGATGGAAGAAGGACCCCAACGTCTCACTTTTTTTTATGTTACCCTTGGAATATGAGTTGCAATAGACCATGGCTATGGAGGTATGCTCAAAGATGTTGGCAGGATAATGAAATGAAACTAGGGAAAGGATTTATGCAAAGGATTGGATAAGAGGGATGGAAGGGTGAAAAGAGGTGTTGGATAATGGATGGGATGTTGGAAGAATTGTGTATGGCTAGATGGAAATGTTGGAAAGATCAACATTGGAACACACCTTGAGGGATGGTGGACATATGGAAGAGAAGTGAATCTCATATTTTAAGATTTGGATGGAGGAAAGGTTACAAATTTTAGGGCATAAGAACCCAAAATGGATGGAGGAGGTGATGGAGGAATAGATTAAGAAGGTTTGGATGAAGGAACAACAATTTTGGATGCCAATTTTGATTTTTCTTTAGACTTTTTTGCTTCAAGCAGCCGCTTAGGGATCCACATGGTTTTTAATATTTCACGCTTTTGTAGTTCCTTAGAGCACATTGCTTGTACAAGTGCCTTAGGAACCCATATAACTTTTGACTTTTCTTCTTTCTTTGTGGGCCTTTGTGGCATTTTTTATTTTTATTTTTCTTTTTGGATCATATTTTTCTTTGTTTTGACATGTCAATTAGATGGGACATGTTGATCCTTAAATGCATGTGGATTGCTTGATTTATGACTTTTATGCTTGGCATCCAAATTTATTTGAGGGAGATGCTTGGATAGATAGGAATGATGTGGAAGTCTTTTAGATGGATGGAAGATACTCGAAGATGTATTCCTTCACTGATCCCACATAAGGGACAAAGGGATATAGGGACCTAGAATGGATGGAAGGGGCGAAGGAGAAGGCATGTATTTGGATTAAACTAGAGAAATGTAGGATTTATGAGAGATACCAAAATCTTGATAAATGTCCCTGAGGCCATGACCTTTAACATTTTATTTAATATGGAGGGGTTCTTGCTTGTGGATTTGCCTTTATAAATATTTTGACTTGTAGGATACACTTTGCTTTGGAAAGAAGGTGCGAGTCCATTATGAGGTGGAAGTGGAATGTAGGGAATGATAGTGAACCATGGGAAAACTCTTGGTTGCAAGGTTAGATTGAATCAATGAACAAAAGATATAAAACAACCAAATAACAAAATATAAAACAATGTGTATACCTTGCAAAGAGAGAGTTCTCTTGTTCCTCCGATTTATACTCTTTGTTGAAGCCAATAATGCGCCTTTTCCTAGCTTGATATGATCAGTCCAATGGGAATAATTTTGTTGGATCTCCAATATGTGCACAAATGATATAGGATGGATGGATGAGGAAGGATGGATTGATGATCAAAGGATGAAATGGCTAAGTATGGATGAGTGCAAATTTTGGTATAGTAAGGGTATGAGGATGATTTCTTAGGCACAAACTAGCAGCATGGATTTAGTAAACTTGGAGATGATATATATGGAGATGGATTCCTCAATTTATAGGAAGAGAAGAGGATAAATGAAGGGCTAGGATTGACCCAAGATGGAGAGTCAGGATTTCTTGTGAGCCCACACAAGGCTCAAGAGGAGATGACAAGACAATTGTGGAGACCAAGAGATATGCCTTAAAGACATTTCTTGTCTCCACACTCCTCAAGGATCATTGGGAAGACTTCCCAATGTGTCTAGGGAAGAACAAGGAATAAAATATTCCTTGAGGGATGGAGATGAAGATTAAAAATTCTTCAAAAAGGATGTTTATGGGGATTGGAGGAATAAGGAGGAATTGAAAATTCCTTGGAGGATGGGATGCCTAGACGAATGTGAGTTTTTGAAAATATCACATTCACCTAGGAAAAGAGTATTTAAGGAAGGTGGTTGGGTGGAAGGGACAAGGAGTTGACTTTGTGAATAATCATGATGATTATCCACTAGCATCTCATTAGGAGAGGGATTAGAAGAATGATTATGTGCGATTAGGGTAGACAATATTTGTAGGAGGATTTGACTAGGATAGAGAATAAGTGGGGGAATTAAAAATTACAAGAATAATGTTAAGTGAGTTTAGGGAGCTTCTAGAAGAATTCATTAGGTTAATGATAGATTAAGAAAAAGGTGATTTGTAGGATTCACCTAGATTAATTAATTAATTAAAATTAATTAATTAAAGGGAGGAACTTGAGAAGACTTAATATTAGAGATTTTTAGAAGAATGAAGGTGGATTGATTTAATAAATAAATCAATTAAAAGACTATAGTGACAAAATTAATTATATTTAATTAATATTGAGGAGAAATAGGAATTGGCACAATTAATAAATTAATTATGCAAAGAACTTAAAATAATTAAAATAATTATTTTTAAGTGTCTACGGATAGGACCATGAGAGGGATTTGTAGGCATGATGGATCCTTGAGGTGAACATGGAGGATTGTGACAAGGAGATGAAGGGATACTTTGATCCTAACATGGAAGAGGACCATTAGATAGAGTAGGAAGGGTGTTTGACTCTTCATTTTGAATAGGATCATTTGAAAAGGTGAAAAAGGCATCATGATCTTGCTTAGGAAGTGGATTAGGAATGGGATTTGGAAAGATGTTTTTCTCTCGAGATGGAAGGAGTTTATCTTGGAAGAAATGGAAAGGTATAAAGGGATCATCATGGGATTCTAGGGAGGTGGGATCTTTTTCAATCATTAGATAGGATTGGAGAGTTTTGGTGTCTTGATCTTGATTTATGATAGGATTTGTTTCTTCATTCTTCAAATTATCCTCTTGAAATGGAACCACTTCTAAGGAAGGGATAGGATTTTGCATAGGCATAGGGGACTCTTGGAAGGTCTCCATATTTTGGCATGATGGGGAAGCATTTTGAGTGGGATTCTTTGGAGTGGGTACGTTTGGAATTGGAGTGCACAATGGCATAGGATATGGGTTTTTTAAATCTTTAAGAGGAAATTTTATCAATATTGGTATTAACTTGGATTTCCATAGGAGATAGCCCTTGAAGGTAAACATGGGAAGTTTCATTGTTTGAAGGAGATGGTATGGATTATTGCTGAGAAGTTTTAGGAGATGAAGACATCATGGAAGGGATGAAAGCCACATGTGGAGCCTTTCTAGACATAGGTTCATGATTTTGATCATGCTTAGAAGTAGTTCCTTCTTTTTATTTAGGCGAGTCATTAGAATTTTTAATTTCAATGACACCATTATCAATGAGATATTGAATCTTATGTTTTAATTCCATGTAATTCGAAGTCTTATGTTCATTTTGTCTATGATATGCATAATACTTACTTGAAAATTCACATCCCCATGTGGTCCTTTTTGGCAATATGATAAGATTATGCTCAAGAAGCTCTTTCAAATCAACTCAATAGATTGCCCCAAAGGTGTAAATTGTCTATCTAGAGGATATTTGGAGGAAATGTCTTTATGTCTTGGTGAAGGTGTCTTGTGATCTTGTTTGAGATTTGGCTTTTGATTGTCAATTATCTTCTATTTTTTAATTGTCAAATCATATAATCGTTTTAGCATTCCTTGAAGTTTCTCACTCTTGATATTATGCATTGGTTTTTCAAATGGAGTCATTGATTTATTTTGTTGGATTTTCATGTCATATATTTCTTTCTTGATATCTTGAATCATTTGAGCCAAGGTAGCCATGAGAATTGGAGCTAAGGTAGCCATTTATAGTTGGTACCAAGAGGTGTTACAAATGTCAAGGTGAGATCAAAGCTAGTTGTTCGTTGAGGCCAAAGGTTGATGTTCAAACTTATGTGGGTGAGATACACTGACTTTGATTTTGAGTCAAGGCTAAGTAGCCTAAGTGATACTCGAGAGAAAAGTTTGGACAACAAATTGGTTGATTGGATTAGGTTGATTGAGCTAGCTTAGAGGTAACTGACAAAATCATGCAACACAACTGCAGAAGGTACATTACCAAGGTGTCTTTATGCTCAGGTTTAGAAAACTAGGAATAAGCTTATTGTTTATGTTTTAGGACTGATCAAACAGGATTGTCAGAAGCCTTATTTTTAGCAACTTTGATAGACTTCTAAGTAGTCACTCGTATGAAAAATTTTCAATGTTCGGACAACAATCCAAGGGTTTCTAGATGAAAAATGTAGATACTCTTACGAGTTGTTGTCTATGCTTAGACAATAGTTTAGTACTTTTCAGATGATAAACTATGAAGGATGATGATGACTCGTATGACTCAGGAATGGACATAGGATGAGTTTTGACAGATTTTTGATCATTGACTTGGTTTTCAGTTTGTCTTTCAATTTCATTTTGACGTTTCTGATTGTCTTGAGGTTTTATTTCAATTTTTTTGAGGGATGAAAAGAACAACAAACAGTAGGTGTTAAATGATAACAGGCACAACATGCTAACCCTATGGAAGTTGGTTGAGAAGGAAAAACTTTGCCCGCAACCTAGGTACACACCCAATAGCTAATCAGAATATGATCATTGAGTCTCATGCAATGGATCCTCAATGTCATATTAGCTGACTCCAAATGATAATGGGGGCATGATATGGTGAGTAATCTTGGGGGGAAAACCAACTATCCCCCTGCACAAAGATTGTCCTCCTTTTGGAGGTGAGTCGGGTAGCTTCTAACCTAAAGTTTGTAGTAAGGGTTCCATTTAGAAGGACCACCTGACTTTCACACAAGCATGATTTAGATACAAAACCTAGTTTGATGTTGAAACCATGTAGTCACGCAAGTGTGATTTAGATTGCAAGGCCCAAACAACACTCTGCCCAACAATAGGTTCATGAGCTAGCTCTGATAACATTTGACACAGTCAAGGTAGGGAGATCCAATGAAGGATGGCCCAACCTTGCAGCTAAACACATAAACCATGCAAAGCATACTGGTAACCGGTAACAAGGTGCCAAAAACAACAAAAAGAACAACTGATAACAACACATAACACCTAACCGGTAAACAATGTGAATGAATCTTATTGCAATTTGAAGAATTATACATGTCGCATGTTGGATCACAGTCCAGGATACAAAAAATACTTACAATGCAATTAGAAGATCCATAGATCATCCTCATATCAAATCGGCTTCCGGTAATAGTCTATCGGTTCTACCTAATTCAGACCTCAGCCTTCTGGCCTCAGTCCTATCTGATCAGAATCTCGCTGGTTCTACATCTTTGCTCAATCTTAAAGCTTTGTCTTCAATATTATAACTTCTCTTTTTTCTTCAAATGATTCGCAAGCTTCCATTTATACCATCTGCAAATAATTACAACTCAATCAAGTCGGTCCAAAGACCAACTGGTTCATGAAACATGCAACGGTAACATGTCGGCTCAAATCACTAAGAACAATCTCCAAATCATGAAATGATGCACAAACCTCTGGGAATATAGGCCAAGGCCCAAAACAACACCTCAAATGATCCGTAAGTGATGAAGATTAACTGCAACCCGAAATCATCTTTTCTCAACATATAGCCAGGCTAACCGGTAAGAACACATCAACCGAGACAATACCGAAATCCACATCTCATCGGAAACAAAGCCAAATGCTATGAAACTCAAACATGATAAAGACCATGAACATAAGGGAATAAACCCAAAACCACAATGCTAAACAATCAAACATGAAGAAATGCCATGCTCTCAAGCAATTCCATTAAAAAACTGCCCAATCGGTAAGAACTAGACTCCTACTCCTGCATCACCTTCAGTCAACATAGTCCTCACAACATCTAAGGTAGTTATGTTTTTTCTTTCAACAACTCCATTCTGCTAAGGGGTTCTAGGAGCATATAACTATCTTCTAATTCCATTCGTCTAATAGAATGTATCAAACTCTCCTGAAGTAAATTCTCATCCTCTGTCAAATCTCAGACACTTCAGCTTCAACCCTGTCTCAATTTCCACTTTGGCTTTGAATATCTTGAATTTCTCCAACGCTTTTGATTTCTCCCTTAAGAAGGTAACCCACATCATCCTTGAATAATAATAAATCAACAACATGAAATATCTATCTCCCTGCATGCTTCTCACTCTAGTAGGACCACATAAGTCAATATGAACTAGATCTAGAAATCCATTAGATGAATAAAGATTACTCTTAAATGAAATTTTGTTTTCTTTCCCACCTGGCATTCCTTACATATCAGATTAGCAGGCTTTACAATCTTGGGCATATGTCTAATAGCTTGAGTATAACTTATCCTTACCATGTAGTCAAAGTTAACATGATACATCCTCCTATGCTACGACCAATTTTCACCAATTTGAGCAATCAAACAACTTTTCTCACCAAAATTCAAGTGAAAGATATTACCTTTCAGTTTTAGTACTTGGTACAATCCCTATACCAAAGGCATTTAGGATCTTACATTTACCACTTGAATTACAAATCATATCCCTTGTTAATGATATGTCCAACACTCAAAAGATTATGCTTCAATCCTTCAACATACAAGACATCATCAGTATTATGCTTACCATTGAAAGATATAGAACCTCTACCATGAATCACATAAGCTTTGTCATCTCCAAATCTCACTATACCACCATCATACCTTTCCATATTCACAAATTTACTTTTATCACCTATCATATGATGTGAACAACCACTATCAATCACCCATTCATCTTTCTCTTCAAGCTTAGTAGCTAAAGCTTTCTCCTCAACAATGCAACTTGTAGGATTCACTGATACCAGATCATATCCCTTGATAGCAATAAATACAAATTCATCTTCTGAATTCCCATTCTCTGATTCCTCATCTATCACACCTTCATTAGGGCTTATATGGCTTATCATACTTATCATGCTTCTCATATCTATCATTCTTATCAGATCTATCATGCCTTTCATGTTTATCATATCTAGACATTCTCTTAGGGCACCTAGAAGCAAAATGTCCTATCTTATTGCAAGAGAAACATTTCAAAGGTAACTTTCCATCATACTTAGTGACTCCTTTAGGCAATCTCGAAGAATTAAGGGCTTCAAGCTCATCCAATCCTCTTTCTTTCTCTTCCATCTCTCTTTTCTCTTTCAAATCTAGATACTCAATAAGAACTTTCTCCTGGATCATACTTCCGCTTCTCGGATATAGAGGCTTTGAATGCAGTCTTTGATTTCTCATTTGATTCTCCAAATTTGTTCAAGTCAAATGTAGTAAGCTTTCCAACCAACATGTCTCTAGTCATTGTAGTCACACTCCAAATCTCATCAATAGAAACTACTTTATGTTTACAAGCAGGAGGTAATGATCTCAACACCTTAACAACAATCTCATCTTCTTCAAGAGTTCCACCGACACATCTGATATTCATGAAAAGATCATTCACCCTTAGCCATAAAGGTTGATACATTTTCATCTTCTGCCATCTTCAATGCTTCATACTTCCCTTTCAAGCTCTGCAACTTAGTAACTTTAACTTGCGCATCTCCTTCATACAAGGTCTCTAGCTTCTTCCAGATCTCATGTGCAGTTTGCAAATCCATCACATTAGTCATCTCTGAATCAGTCAAGGCACTCAATAATTCTTCCTTAGCTCTTATATTATGTTCAACACCCTTGATCTCAGTAGCAGTAATTGGTCCATTCTAAGGAACATTATAAAAATTCTTTGTAATCTTCCAATACTCATCTCCAAGACATTTCAAGTGAACCTCCATCCAGTCCTTCCAAATAGTATAATTGCTTCCATCAAATCTAGGACTCTCCTTATTGAACACATAAGTTTCCATCTCGTATCTCCTCAAGTGCTCAAGCTTCTTCTAGAGGATCTAGCTCTGATACCAATTGTTAGCAGCAACCAAGAAGGAAAATTGAGAGGGGGGGGGTGAATTAGTTTTCACCAGATTAAATAATTTAAGCATAATATCAGATATAAACAACTGCAATAAGAATAAAGATAAATACATTAGCACCAACACACATAACACCAATATTTTGACATGGAAAACCTAGTTAAGGAAAAAACCATGGTGGGAACCTACCCACAATAAGATGATACTCTGCAATAGTATGTGTAAACATTACAATGGGGAATGCACATGCATTCAGGCACACTGCCTAGAGCTCATTTCTCAAAATAAGATGACCCAAAAGGCTCCAACCCTCAGGGAAGGCTCACTACCTTACAATAAGATTCAGACTACAATCCGGATTACATGAACTACAAATATAGTATCTCCTTATGCCTAATGAAAGTTTCAGTTAAGCACATTTGTCCACCTTACAACAATCTTTGCTCAATACACCACACCAAATGATAAATTCACTTATGAACCACATACACCACTCTCTGATAATGCAGACACAACATCGATACCCAAATTACATGACTATACCACCTATTTATACAATTCATCAACCTTGACTACAAGGTCGACCAAACCCTCAAACCTAAATTATAAAATTACATCACACTCAATACATATGTGAACCACCAGACCAATATAATAATATACATGACATAACATGGACCTAAATAAAATCTCCAAAGATGCATCACCATTGGAAATCTCACCAAGATCAACTGCAACACACTACACTACCAAGAATACCGCATAACATGAAGAATATCACCGGATTAGCAAAATCACCAAGAATGCGCACAAGAATCAATGTAGACCACCAAAAAATAGGAAACAATTAGGAAACACCAACAAGCACATTAGAACCATCCACAATAGTTGCACCAACACCACTTATGCAAATCCTCATCGATTAGTACACTAATTCACAGAAACACTCAACAACAACAATTTGGACTAGAAAGAACCAATTGAATTGATGATACACATGAACATCTGAATCATTCTCCCAAATCCATGACCAAATATATGATCATACTGGAGCTCATCGGATCAAACATCAAACTCTGCTAGCCACAAAACAGAAAGACTGAACTATAAATCGGATCAAATAATATGATCAAGCAATCTTTTGGATCACTGAAATCAATAAGGAATGAAGTATTCCAACATCCCAAATAGATAAACCACCCATGTCAGCTCAATGCAATCACCGAAGCACCAAACAACAACACAAGAATACGTTGACATCAATGACAACAACATATCCTAGCAGTAGCAATATCCAACATATTATTTGAAGGATAAGTTGAGTGATTAGAGTTGCCACCACAACCCCTTTGAATTTCTTAATTTTGAGCACCATACACTAACTTATATTACCTAGGATGTTTGATGCAAGAGCATCGTAGGGGTTGAGCAATCTTGCATCATAAAAGTAATTTATTTTCATGGTTTATATATTTTTTTATGTTTCCAAATTTCCTCTACCTATTTATTATGTGTAGATTTCCACCATGGAATATAGTTCCAATCATAAGGGTAAGTATGGTCCAATCAACATACTCCATTTACATTGAGTTGGAGATCAAGAAACTTGAAATGAGCTAATAGTTTCCAATTTATCATAACAAGTAAAAATATAGTTCAAGAATAATAGTCCTAGGGATGATCATGGAGTGAGCTACATTAAGTCCCACAACATAAATCTCATTGCACACTATACCCTCTCCTTTATTCCTCTTAGTCAAGGTGGTAATGTATATAGGACTTTATTGGGGTTTTATATCAAATTTAGATCATATGTATTGATCAATATAGTTGAAGTGGATTTGGTAAGAGCTATGAATAAAGGGTCATGAATATTTGGTTGATGGGACCCAACTTGGAAGTGATCCATATATAAATAGAATAATAAGATCTTTGTGAAAGTAGATCATAGAAAAGGTATATCTAAATAGCATGATTAGAGCTCTCTATCTTGTGAATAACATGTGGCATATTGACATATGACATTGTAATGGACACTTTATTCTAAACTAATTAAAACCTAAGGGTCAAGGCATGATTTACTTAACTACTCTCATGTTAGATTGTTCGATTTGTTGTCTTAATCTATATTCTATCCTTATTTTCTATTATGTACTTTCTGGAATACTATTGATCTATGTTTGGCTATATGAATAGACATTCCTTCATTGCATTCTAAATTCATGATTGCATTAGTAAGGGTGTGTCATTTTCATATCTACATTGAATAGCTCAAATTTATATTATAAATGTTATATTATAATTATATATAAAAATAAAATCTCCTAGTTTATTATTCTCCCCATTTGATTTTGGTCAAGCACTCAACTTGAATGAGAGGTTGAGAGGTGAACAATAAAATGCCACTCATTTTTTGTGAAGCCAATCGAGGGACAAGGGCCATCCCTATCTTACAATGATATTTGAAGGGAGAGGGGTGATCTATTTGAAGTGGAAGACTAGTTAGAAGATCTCGTGGATCTCTTATAACAATCTTACATGTAACAACCATATTAAATACAAATACCCTTTGCCTACTATTATATTAAATACATTAATCAATATATAACAATATGATAGCTATAATAACCCCTCCACTTGATCAACTTTACTTTATCAAAAAAAAAGTTAAATGTATTTTACTATTTTCCAACAAATATAATTAACACATACAAAAATAACATCTTACATATTTTAATTAAAATATCTAAATAAATCAAAACTCTATTTCATAATTCAAAATACATTTTTGTCTTCTGTTATATAAATAATATAATCAACACATTAAATTAAAAATCTCATGTAAATTCATTTCATAACAAATGAATTTTTATTAAAATCCTTGCATATTCAATAAAGCTTCTAAAATTTGTCCTTTTTGGAAGACTTTGCTATGACTTCAAATTCTTTTGAGTTATTTGAAAGTTCATAAATACTTATCTAGTATTATTTCAAATCATTAATGATATAATATAATATCACCAATCTAAGTACTAAAACCATTAATGAAATAATATAATATTGCTAATCAAACTATTTCTCATATATTAATGACATTAAAATGGAGACATGACTATATTATGTAGACAAATGGTATCACATTATTAATAAAACAATAAAACATAATATAATTATTAAAGATGTGGGCCACATTATTAACGTTAAATGCCATATGACAAATTGAGTTGTCACTATCAACTTAATAAAAAAATGTTAAAATATTTCATCTTATTTCCGGATTTGAAATGACAATTTTGGCACCAAAGAATAATAATTTCAAATCCATTTGAAGACCCAAATGACAAGAAATAAAAACAACTAAAAAAGCAAGTTTTCAATACAAAGGATAATGTCAATGAAATTAAATATCATTAAAAATGATATTATTAGCTAATTAATCAATGAAAATCTAACAAGTATCTCAGTTAATTCGAACAACTATTGATGATGTAAAGGTGGAGGTGATTTGAATTGATGAGTATTTGTCATTACTTGCAAGTATTGATTGTTATAATTATTTTGTTACAATATAAATATTAATATTTTATCAATATATTTATTTAAGTGGTCAATATAAAAACATATTTGATAATATGTGAAGTTTAATATAAATTTTTAGTTTTCAATTATAAATGTCAAATTATCTAGATTTATATTAACATTATTCTTATCCATAATGATAATCAAACATCATTTAATTATGTGACATATATCTATATGAATTACATTGATTTATAAATAAAATATTATTAATATATATGATAATTTTGTGAAATATATAAATACTAGATAATAATTTTTTTATGTTTTTTGATTGGTAAAGGTGTATTTATTTTATTAAGATTAGGTATTTTGTCTAGATCAAACTAGGTGGGGCTAGAAATAGGGAGTCGCCTCTGTAATGAAACAAAGATCCAATGCTGAATAACCGATTAACAAGTTTCATTCATACAACATTGCAATGATGCAATCCCTTTGGAATGAGAATGTAGAAGCATTATAGATATGTGATTTCCATAATCCATAGTATTAACATGAATAGCTTCAGGAATCAACTATGTGAATGTAGAAACATGTTAAAATTACCTTCATTTTTCAATCTCTTATCTCTCTTTTAGGTTACTACCTTCCATCCTTCCTCCTACTTTTGTGCATTTTGAATCTCTATAGAATTTTCTTGGGAAGATTGCATTTCACTTTTCTCTAAACTTTCCGATGGTTTGATCTCATAGTTTAATCAATCTCCTTGCTACATTCAACATTACCACTATCCTTGTCTAAACTCAAAAACCTTTCCGATGCCTTGGGAGTTTGTTGAGAAGCTTCATTACTCTCTCCCTTTCCAATCAATGCCATAGGGCTACTATCTTGGTTTCCCACTTCCTTCTCCACTGAGTAGTGCAGGAGAGACACCTCTTTCCACCAAGTAGCCTATTTGTTTGCTTTTTGCTTGGCACAATAAGCATCAATGTTTCCAGTTTGGAAGTATTTCTGACATCAAAAAGAAATCTCTTCATAATCTTGAGGTTGAAGCCAACATCCATTTGTCGATTTCAACAAAACCTCCTCTAGTAGATCTTTAGTCATATCCACTTCCACCAAAATGAGAGTGTATGTAGTATGCAAACAATTTAAGGAACCCTCATCAATAACCAAAAATCTACCTAATGCATTGCATATAGTCTCAAAGAAGGATTCAAACCAATATTGCAAAGGGATATTTGGGAATCTTACCTAGATTGGTGCAATGTTGAAGAATTTGGTGGAGGGTTAAAGGATGGGTACCATGGTTTTAACATAAGCCTGTGCTTATCTTCCTAGATACACTAGTATTCAAAGAGGGTCATATTCCTCTCCTGCATATTATCAAACACTACAACAAAGATCCCCCACACACCATAAAAGATTTGAACATCACTGTTCAAAATGGGGCACCAAATTTCTTTAATCAATTTGTTCAAGTTGTTGAGAGTCGAATGAAAACCCTTAAACCTCCCTATCAAGCCTCATTCTGCACAAAGCCTCTCATTTTCAATCAATTTATTGTCCACCTCCTCACCTAAAATAGTCATTACGGATCTGGCCTTTTGGCTTGACTCACCCCCATTTTTGTTAAATCTTGTACTACGCATCATCTCTAACTACTCTTTCCCCTACTTTTGAGCACCATTTCACTCCTTCCAACCCCTCTCTTTGCTATGTTGGCATATTGGCATAACTGATAATGCGATGATATTGATGAACCAGTATAATAATTGCTGGTGATGATATAGTTGAGATAATGTTTGATGACTTGATGATTAGTTTGTGTTGTCATTGATGGAAACTATGGTTACATTGTTCTATCATGTTATCTAAGTCGTCTATGATTGACCAGAAAGCTATGGAATGGATTTGACAGTTAACTGGCAAATAGGACTTTAACTGGTAAATGTGAAACTGTGTTATGCTTGAGTAATTGGATCTAGAGATTGATGAGGAATTTGGTGTTGTGGTTTGGAATATGTGTTGGTAACATTGTAATGAGGTTATGACCAGAACCACATCATGTTTTGGCTACCAGAAGTCATGTTTGTAATTGACTGATATTTTTTCTGTAGGGTTTTAGTAGGGTTTAAGTATTGGAAACCAATAACAGTGAGAGGGGGGGGGAGTGAATTAGTGTTATAAGAGAATAGTCAATTTTAGCCTTAACAAAACATTCATATACCAACCGGTATAAACAAAATTGAAATAAGTAAAGCAACCAATAAGACAAACACATAAATGAGAATCATAACACACAGATTTATATGTGGAAAACTTCAAAGAGGAAAAACCATGGTGGGATTTGTGACCCACAATATCAATCCACTAGCCATATGAAGAGATATTGCAATATATGATGGGCCTGCACTTGCAGGAAGGCTTATAGCCTAGAGCACACTGCTCAATCACAATAGGATTCTTACTGACTACATAGAATTCTAGACAACAATCCGGAGAAGTGTCAACTGCTAAGATAACATCTCTTATGCCAGAATATAGTTTCAGTTTAAGCTCTATCTGTTTCAATCTGAAACCCTAAACCCCTTTACCGGAATAACCCTTACAATAAATTCCTCACATACATAATCTCTTAAGAGTAATTTTGCATCATATTACATTCTCATATCCTTTCTAAGTCACACACAAAATGATCTATCAAACTGACCTATATAACCTATACAACTTTTATGCCTTATGTTGGCTTACAGAGATATATACAATATCATATTACATGTCATCCAGATAACATAAATGTATAAACATTAAAACAAATTTTTGATTCTGGATCTAAGATATGTCAGCCTCCAATACCGATAACCTTCACTATACCATGTCGACTTGCATTTCTGGTGACCAAAGAAGTCTTTTGTCCTATTGGTGCTGGTGCTGGTGTAGAATCTGTGAAGTTCCTGCCGGTACACCATATGAAGCCGGAACACAAAATCATGTTGCCATCAATGACAAAATAGTGAAACCAACCAATAGAGTGTCAATTGCCAACAATTTTCCCTTTTAGCATTGATGGAAACACTCATGTGAAAAATAACCAAGGTTTCATCTGTCGGTTTCATCTTTCCCTGGTCCCCCTGAGCTAAATATGCAAAATACCCCATATCTCCAAAAATCCAAAATTTTTTTAACTCCCCCTAATGTATGCAACTCTTTTATTCTTTTTCACATTTATACTACTACCCCTTTGACATCAATTCCCAAAAATCATAAAAAGAATGTCAAAGAATGAGAACTATACAATGACTACCTCCAATAATGTCTTACAGGAGCTTGACCAATTACAAAATTTCCGGATAATCTTTCTCTAGTAATTCCACATAAGTATCCCAACCGGTTTTGAATGTGCTAGAAATATATACAAGTCCACTTAATGAATGTGCAAAAGATTCTTTCTCATTTACCTCTATCGGTGTGGGCTTTCCCACCATATCCATGCATTCCTTCTTATGTACACAGAGTGAACCCAATCTTGGACTCACTAAGCCTCTCAGACTTCTGGATCTTCGAATTATTTTATCTCTTTCCTTTTTAAGAGCAGAAATTTGGTTCTCCAAAATCAAAATTTGACTATCAATTGATGTAGTCAATGAAATTAATCAATCAAAAGAGTTAGCAATACTAGCAATTTTCTCTTGTATCTCTTTTATCTTTTTATCTACATTTGTTGTAAATATCTCAGTATTGCAACATACCCTATATATATTTGTGCATTTTTTCAAACAATTTTCTATTAGAATTAGCTTCTCTTCAATATTTTTCTTTTGTCTTAATTACCTGATCAAAAGCAACTTTGTTAGCCTGAGTGAATCTTTCAAGTGCTTGCCAGTTAGAAATTTGTTGTAAGGATTGAAAGTCTTTTGATATGTGCTCAATGATTACCTTAAGATTGTCAGAAGGGCTCGCTTCATTTGCAATCTTACATTGCGGGACCAATCTGTGTAAAATAGTGATTGATTGATCTATAATCCCCTTGTCTGTGGATCGCTCCTTCATCAGTTTTTGAGTAGCCATCATCATTAGTTCGGTGGGACTCATCTCTATGATGGTTTTCTTTTCTACTTGAGAAGTGTCAATTAGATATAATTATGGGCCAACAATTGGTACCCTATTGGATTCCTCTATTTTCTCCTTTATGACCTCTTCACTTGCACCGGTGGCTTCGCCACTTGGTGCAGTTTGTGTAACTATCGGTTCCTCTGTAGGAACACTATCCTCAACCTGTACATTAGTATCCTAAGGAAAATTATCCTCAATGTTAGTATCCTATACAATGTTATCTTGTTCATTCTTAGTATTAACTGGTGTCTCAGTATTTGTCTGTGCATCTATGTTTATAGGTGGCTCAATTTCCACTATCTTGATATTTTTCAAAATTGAGGGTGGAGTACCCATAATCCTCTTTCCTTTCCCTTCAACTAGGGTATCTACAGTATTGTTCTTGGTCTCCGGTGAAGTAAATAATCTTTTTTGTTCTCCCAAAAATTTAATCCATGCTTTCCGAGTTTCCTTTATTACTTCATTCACTCTCCCTAGCATCAAACTAGTTATCCTATGTTTTCTATTAAAAACCTTTATGTCTGCCACCTCAATTGTCTTTTTCATTTCATCTAGAGCTATAATAACACATATAGCTAGTAGTTCTTACATTTTAATGTGTTTATCTTCTTGCATAGTAGATAATCTTCTAACATCTAACATGTTATATAACTTAGCCAGTATTTGATTTTCTATCTCTATTAAGGCTTTCTTATAAATATCTAAGTATAACATGACTGCTTCTTCATCTTTAGTGATTTTATCTACAATTTCTACACAAGTTTTGGGTGGTATGATAGTTACATTACCAGTTTCAAGTGCTAAATCAATGCCACTCTTCTTCTTCCTCTTGGCAATTTCAGATGCAGTTGTAGGTGTAGCTTTAGGTGCTTGCTTTTGTTCTGGTAGCTTGATTGTGACCTTCCTAACCAGTTGCTTCTTTTCTTCCACCTTTGTTTCTTCCGGTTTCATCCTAATAACCCTCTTGAATGCTAATGGTGTGTCATCCTCTGATTCAGAATTTGCAGTAATAGGTTCAATATGAACTATCAGATCCTTCCTCTTTCTACCTTTCTCCAGGACAACATCAATTAGTGCCTTTATGTCCTTTGAGACCTTCTGTACAAATTTACTTGCTTTTCCTTCTTGTTTCTCCCTTTTCTTCTAGTTAAACTCTGTTTCAACCTCTTGAATCTTCTGTTGTGTAGTTCCACAGGGCTTCTCTGCCTCATCAATTTTTGCATCAATTAGCATTTTTGTGTAGGCATCAAGAATCCGTGCATCCACCTCATAGCTCATTTCTTCAATCCAAATCTTTCGAGGCTTGACTGCTTCCCTGGGAGTCTCATCCTTCTTTACCTCGAAACATATGTTGGTAGAGTATTTCTCTACATTTGCTTAGGTACCCTTACCCTAGACCTCATAGATTTTTGAAATTCCTTAAAATACCCCCAAATCTTATCATCTCTTTGGCTTCCTAATGCAGAAATTGACTATTTTAATTATCTTCCTACTGAAATGTCAAAAGCCCGTTGTCTCTTACCAGAACCTGTTGTATCATTTAGAAAATATAACATTAAGCATACTAAAAAATTCCCATACTAGAAAGTTCCCTTCTTCTCATCTTTAATCTTTCATAAGTTGATTAACAACTCATCAAGCATCCAACCGCAAAGATCTAACTTTACATTATCTCTCATCATTTTATATGCAGCCAAAATACATGAACTAGAAAAAGAATTCAGTCGGTTTGAGTGAGTTACCTTATATCCTATAACCATGCTACCAAATTTGATGTTTGTGTCGATGATAGTGCTCACTTTCATGGATCTCTTGTCAGATGTAGCATCGATGATATTCCTCATGAAGTCATTTGACACTTTCTTGTCTGGATGTTTCCCTACCGATGACAAACCAATAATTGCTCAGATGGCTTCCTTGGTAATTTTGTAAGGTTTGTCCAGCCGTATGAATTCCCCATGTACTTTGCTCAGTACATATCTAATTATTTCATCCTCAAACTCTGGAATATCCAGAATGTCTATAAACCCTAAATCTTCAATTTGTTGATATGTCGGTTTAATCCTACCTGATTCTCCCATTAGTTCATTCATATACATTCCCTTGATTTATGAAGTTCCTAAGTCCTCTATATGACAGTGAATGTATTCTCTAACATCCTCTACATACACAACTCCCTCTGGAATGGGAGAAAATGCTCCAACCGAATCTTCTAGGGTAGCCACATGTGGATACCACTTGAAAATTGGCCCGGGCCGGTCCTTGACCTCCACTACAGTTGGGTTTGCAACAAAAACAGGAATAGAAGATGATCTTGCTTCCATGTTTCAAGATAAATACCTTTTGATCGCTCTCAGTGAAAACCTTCAACAAATTCTTCCAGATGCCGGTGAAATCACTCAAGAGGAAATCTGATTGCCTTTGATCGCACTTAGTTGCTTTGAAATCACTCTGAATGTAGGGTGATTAACAATGAAGTGTGTTCGACCTTTTATTCTTTGAGAAAAACCCTAATCTTCCATTGACATAAATGACTGCCAGTGTAAGATACCAGATCTCGCTCAGAACATATCCATGTCGGATAATCCTCTCCAATATCTAGAACATCTTCTAGAATCTCTTCCCGAGGTATATGCATCATCTTCATGAATTTTTCCTACCCCTAAGGCATCTGCCTTAGTTATTGGATGAGCTCACTGTCGATGCAGGAGCAGCCTCTTTTACTAGATAGGTAACCAGGACATTCCCATCTGATGATTGTTCTTCAGTCTTCCTAACCCATCTCTAAGTGTGATCTTGTTGGATTTCACTAACCTTCAATGTCCCTTTGTGGGTCTCCAAGGTTTTTCTTTATGGAAAGAAGTAAGGTTTTTTTCAAAGTTGTACTGTCATCTTTCCTCACTAATTGGTTGAGCATACATATACCATTTATGATAGTAAGACTTACGTCTTACTTTCACAAATCATACACCTATATCCAATCAATTAGTGAACATGGCAATCTAGAGTTTCTTCCTAGAGGGGATCTTACTAGTATATTGATGATAATAGATTATTTATTAGAGTTTTTTCCTAATTCAATTTTCCACAAGGTAAATCACTTGCATTATGTCCTTGTTATGTGGTGTTTCTTTTATATCTAGTATGCAATTGCTAACTAAATTTTCATTTTGAATAAAGGGCCTTTTCACCTTCCCAATTTATTTGATTCAAGTCCTCCTGAGGTAAATACCATGATGTTGGACAAAATGAAAAAAGAATCAAAACCCAGGTTCCTAGCAAAATGAGTAAACAATTTCATCCCACGACAGGCACAATCCACATTTATAAACTACAAATTTACCAAAAATCAAGAGGGAAAATGCTTAAAATTGTATGATCTCCTTGTAGTTACCCAAAATATGTGATGTTTTTAATGATATTTTTGTTTCCTTTACTTGGATTGACGGTAACTTTCTCTATAATGTTAAATCTATTTCTATTTATAATTCTTTGATATTGTAGCATTGTAAATTGTACGCACTTGCTAGGGTGGTACAATTTCACACCTAGTTTAGCACCTACCTTGGCACATTTTGCATTTTGCATTGCATTTCCCCTTTAGCACTTAATTAATTAAATTAATTAGGTCTAAGGTTCTATTTTATCATCTCCCATATCATAAAGTTGGGCCCTTTTCATTAAAGTGTGCCCCTTTCATTTTATTCTTCCAATACATCATTTAATCTAAAACCCTAATTAGGTCCTATTTTGAACTTGGGGACTTGATTTCGGGGGTCAAAACATCTCGAAATCACCTGTAACTTCGGGATTCTCTCTAAAATCATCATATCCGACGACCCTGAAAATTTGGTGAAAAGTTGTCGGGACCATGGCGCTTGGAGTGCACATGGTCCCAGACATTTTTCCCAAAATTTTAGGAGCGTGATCCAATCATAAAATAAAGCTTAACCCCAAGAAATTGGCGGGAGATTCAATCTCTAGGTCGACCAAAAGTTGAAATTAAGACCTAGGGTTTCATATATAAGAGCTCTCTTTCTTCATTTGAAAGGATCAAGAATTTTGGTTTCAGGGACCTTCTACGCAGCAAAAGAGTAGATCTTTGAAGACTTCAACAACATTCAACATCCATCCATCAAGCATTCATTAATTTCATTCATCCATTTAGGGCTTTGAAGGCATTGAAGAGCAATAGGGGATCACCGACTGAAGATTGGCTTGTACCCCTCCCTTGGGGTTGGGTATGATTTCATGTTGTTTTCATGTCTTTGCATAAGCCTCATTATATCATTTGTATTCATGCTTTAGATCACTTTGCATCTTGATTTAGAGTATTTACATTATCATTTGCAAGCAATTAGGGTTTACTTTCTAGGTTGCTCTAGTTTGCTTACTTGCATTTTAGGATCTTGCACACACACAAGGTCTGTACACACAACTTTTACTATATAACTTGGCTATTCGTGGAGGTGGAAATCACCAAAGTGGGGGTTTGACTAAGGCAAAACCCTATATAGCCACCTACAACTCTTTTCAGATATAAGTGCAGATTTTTGAATTCGAAGGATGCTGCAAGTTACAGATCCGACGGAAGCGGACCGAGACAGAACTTCACACCAAATTTCAGTGCAAAAGACCAGGATAGGGGTGTGGGGCGCCCTGGTCCTGCCAGGACAGGGGCGTTGGGTGCCCTAGTCCCTGGGACAGTGGCGCTGGGCGCCCTGGTCCCTCTGTCAGATAGCAATTTTTAGCATTTTCGACAGTTTTCCAAGTTGTAAAATAACAGTTTCAGGGGCAGAATCAGGATAGTGGCGCCCGCGCCCCCATCCCAAACATTTTCACTTAGATTTTAACTCCAGGTATGCATCTGCATTCTTGTCTTATCCTTGTGTTTACAGCTTTCCATTGTTTAATCTCAATTCTGCAATCTTGTTATTAGTTCATACTTGCACTTTGGGGTTAAGAATTGAACTTGCATCATTCTATCTATCATTTGCAACAAAGGAATAGAAATCCTAATAGGTAGCCTGTGGCTCTCTCTTCCACAAAAAGAAGTAGCCAATTGTGTGATACCTCTAGGCTCTTTCGTATTCCACAAGTGTGTGATTGACAGTGAGATTAGGGCATGTTTGCTTAGTGTCACTTTTTCCCCCACACATTTTTGTGAACCCGACGCGAAACTCCAATCTTCTCTAATTCTGATTTTATGTTTTCAAATTTGAGTGTTTATGCTATTTCAAAATCAAATTTGTATTTACAAGTTTTAATTTCTTGCAAGATTCAAAAATCTGGAGGAAATTTTTGCTAAAAACCTTAATTTTTCAATTCAAAGTTGAACTTGTGGATAGCTTAATTGGGATCGATAATTTCAAATCTGATTTAGGAACTCATTTGAATCATAAATTTCATTTTCTAAATATACATTCTAAGAGCTTGCATAGGTTAAAATTAAACATTTCCTTCTATTTTGCATGTGCTATCATTTGAAAGAGAAAAATGGTTGTCATGATGCATTCATTTCATAGATGTGATAATGGGTTAGCTTCCCTTATTTCAATTTTTCCTTCTCCTAAAGAACCTCCCCCCATCTATAACAACATTTTAGTGCTTAAAAGAGTTGCTACCAATCCCTTTGAGACTCTCCCATGCTCTAAGGATGAAGACTTTAAGAGTGATCTTGACAATTCTCCTAAAATGTGCCCTTCCTATTTAGCTATCCTAGAGGAAGAGAATGATATCATAAACACCTTTCTTAATGTTACTTCACCTTCCCTACATGATGCCTCTCTAAGTGAAAAGGTATTGATGGACATTGACTTATTTTCTCCTAAAGTTGGTCCTTCCAATGGGGGCATGTTAGTGCAACAAGAGGTTATGAACACTTCTTTCAAAGATCTCCTTCCTAAGCATGAATCTTTGGAGAAATATGTTCATGTTCCTCCTAAAAAACACTCCCTTCATGAGGATCCTTTTGTGCAAGAAGATGACATGATCCCTACATTCCCTAGTGATGGCATTTCCTTTTCCAACAAAATTCCCACTAAAGATGATGAATTAATGATAAATGCTTACCCTTCTCCTAAAGTTTGTCTTACCCATAAGCATCCCTTAGAGAAAGAAGATGAAATAATAAGCAATTTCCTTAACTCTCTCTCCCCTAAAGATCATATTGAACATATTTTGAGGAAAGAGGATGAGTTTAACACATATATTGATGCTCTCCCTCCTAAGGATGAGGAATTAATAAACAATGTTATCTCCTCTCCCGAAATTGACAATACTTCAAACATTCCTTTCAACAACTTCACTATTTGGGATGAACCATTAGAAGAAGGTGTAGATTATTCTCTACCCCATGAGAGAACCCTAGCCAAAGGGGATGAAATCAAGATTGAAAACTCCCTTGATAGTTTCTCACCTTCCTTGAATCTCAATTATTCTCCCTCTCCTCAACTTGGTTCTACTCATAAGGAAACCCTAGTTCAAAGCAAGATGGTTAACATCTCTTTCAAAGATCTCCCTCTCAAAAGTGAGACTTTAGAGAGTAATGTTGATCCTTCTCCTAGAGAGTTTATTCCCCATGTAGATCCTTTGATGATAGAGGATGATATGACCTTTCCTAGTATTTCTCTGCCTACTAGAACATCAATGCCTACCCCTTGTCTCTCTCCTAAAATTGATTTAATCCGTGATGAGATTTTAGTGCAAGAGAAGACTATCAACAATTCTTCCAACACTTTTGTTCATTTCTCTAAACCATCGTCAATCAATTTGATACATGTGAATGTAACACCTAACAAACCTCTCTTCACTGTCCAAGGTGCTTGTCCTTCTCAAAACTCTCAACCTTTAAATAAGCCTATCTTAGTGGTTCAAGGTGGTTATGCTAATGATTCTTTTTGCACTCCTAACAAACCTATTATTACTGTGCAAGGAGGTTATTCTACAGATATATAATGAGAGTATTATTAATAATGTTAATATTGTTTGGTATTCTAATTCATACCCTGCTCAATGGGGCATGTTGTTTAAGAATATTTGGAACTCTCTTGTTGCTCCTAAAAAGAAAGCTTGTAAATAAATGCTTCTACTTGATAAGTTACCTATCAGATCTAAACATTCTAATGATGATTTGTGTAACATTTGCAAGGTTAAAGAGATAGACATATTTTCTTTGACTGCTCTGTAGCTAAGGAGGTTTGGAAGTTGTTTGAGTTTATTATTCCTTGGCATATTATCATACTTGATGTTGTATCTGGTTTTATTAAATGGGTTGATGTTTAGTCAAATGTATTGATCTCCATAATGCATCTTACCCTATAAAGTTGGGGGCCGATGGACACATAGTGCTTCCCACCTATAGCACTTATCATGGAATAGAGAAAGGAAAAGGTGGCGGCTTTTACCACCGCTTCACCCTCCTTTGGAGCAGGGTGCACCACCTTCCATGGTGGGCACCCCTTCCATACCAACCTCCTTCACATTGTGGCATGCCAATGGGGTATTGAGCAATTCAAATGATTTAAGTGTTAATCTCCACATTTAAGCATTATATATGTGTCGACTTGAATTTCATCCTCAGAATGCTACCCGCAACAAGTTAGTTTCACAAAATACAAATGGAAATGCTATAGGAAATCCAAACTCAACCAATGAAACTACATGAAATACATATGAAATAAAAACATTAATATTACTTTCATGGTTTATGTCTCATTGTGTCCTAACTCCACTATTCTTGCTTGCAGATGGTGTGCTCTCAGACAATGCACTGATAGCTTCAAAGATGGCAAATGAAGAATGGAGTGATAACTGGTAGTTAACTGATGCTATGATATGCAATACTACATGATTATGCTAAAATAATTATGCTATATGATAATTGCTATTTTTCTTCAAGGTTAAAACTCACGGATGCATAAGTTTTATAAATGATTTGCTTGAAAATGCACTTGAAGTCTCTTGAAGTCTAACTCTCTTTCAATTGAAGCTCTTGATTTTATAGACCTTGAGAGGATGAGATGATGTGGCTCATATCAACGGTCATGATCAGATTTTCAGATTTGGATGGTTGTGAGCAAAGATGAAGGTTGGGAGAAAGGGGGAAAGAGAAGACAAGTGTCACTCATCTCACCTTGACTGGGTTGCTGACTGAGGGAATCTAGGGATGGTTGGAGAATATTTAGGCATGATAGGACAAGTGGACTCAAGTCCTTCCTAAGATGTAGGGGGTGTTGTAGAGAATATAGGAGATGGTTACAAAATATGTGTATGTACACAATATTCATTAAATTTAGAAGTTGGAGGTAAATCATGAATTAATATTTAAGAAATATTAATTTCCTTAGCCACATGTTTGACGAGTTGGCAAAGGGAAGATGAAGTGGAGATGGAAGGTGAGTTGGAAAAGGGATTTAAATAATTTAGAAATTATTTAATATTTGAGACTATAGGATAGGAGAATAACTATTAAATATTAGATATTTAATTGTTTAGAGAAGATAATTAAATATTAGATATTTAATTAACTTGGTTAAAAAGGATAATTAAATATTAGATATTTAATTAATTAGAAGAATATGATAGACGAATTGATTAATACAATATTAATTAATAGAAAGACACAAAAATGAATTAAATAAATTAATCTTTTCAAATTAACTATTCAATAGAAGAATAATCATTAAATAAATATAAAATATTTATTTAATCACTCATAGCCATTTTTATGTGTATACAATATATATATATATATAGAGAGAGAGAGAGACATCTATTAATAAATAGATAGATATTTAAACACGAAGATTGAAACCTATCATAGAGATTCATTCGAAGAAAGGATATTCTAACCAAAACATATGAAACAACACAAATTCGACAGAAGGTAGATTACCACTATATCCACTAACTTAACTCAACTCAACCACTAAAACTATGTGTGTGTGATAGCTCAATATGACACACATATATGATTACTGAACTAAATTCCTCTCCTAAGTGATACTATTTCTCTCATTAGAAGGCTTGTTCATTCCTACATCCAAATTAGCACATCACAACAGTAGCCAACTATTATTAAAACATATATATACATCATATATTTCATATTCAAAATATAATTTTGATTTTATAACCATTCATCCAATTCCTAATTAAGATAAATATATTCAAAACATATTCATGTGTTAAAGCATTTCAACTAAAAAATAAGTAACAATAAATAGTAATTGATGAATAATGATGAACAGTAAATACTCAATAGATACTGAGAGAGGGGGGGGGGTGAATCAGTATAGACAAAAACTTATTTAACAACTTAAACTGCAAAGATTGCACTAACTGGTAAACAACATCACAGATCTAAATCAAGGCAATATCGGTTAAACACAGTGACTATAAAAGTCATAAACTGGTAACACTTAGATCTTCACAAAACCTAATATCTCAACTCAACTTCACCCATATGCTTAAGCAAGTAAAACATTAGAAATACAATGACCACTGGATCGGCTTGCATTATCGCTTAACAGAAAACACTAAAACATCACATGAAAAAGCATCACACATAACACACTGATTTTTCACGTGGAAACCCAATTGGGAAAAACCACGGTGGGGATGAATATCCACAAGTTGTTCTTGAACTCTTCTGAAGTTCGTTCTGTCAGGAGCCTAGTCCGTTTAAAGACTTTACAACAAGTTCTACTAGGAACCAATCCTACTAGGGATCACCCGGTTAAGGGATGTCTAAATACCCGGTTAGAGGTTAAAACCCTGTTAAAGGTTACCTTGTCAAAGGATTTGAAGAACTCAATGATTTTGAGTCACCCTGTTAAAGGATTTATAAAAAGCCTGTTAAAGCTACCCGGGAAAGGGATTTTCCATCTGCTGAAATGGTTAGAAGTCAACAGGTAATACACTGATCTAATAACAACACTTAATGCCAAGGCAGATCCACTTTAGTTCCTTTACATATGCAATCACACTCTGCAGATCTCTACTCACTACTCCGATCTGGCAAGAATCACTTCACACACATTCATTTGCCAATAACTTCAAATGAGAATCATCATCGACCTTATAGACAACAATTAGGTTAGTAGCCAAAACCTAAAACCCTAAGCATCTAGGTTAACAATAAAGTCGGTCCAATCCTAGCCATTTAATCATATTACATAGGGTAAAACAATCTTGAACAAATCTCAAGATGTTCTCCATCGTTCGTTCTTCACCGCTTCTGGAGGCTGATAACCCATCATGCGCTCTCCACTGTTTACTAAGATTTTGTAGATTCTCAAGGTAGATAGAATCAATCTTCGTCATGCAAGATCCTCAAGGAAATCCTTCACGTGCACAAGGCTGATGTGGCAACATGATCTGATCTTCATTTTGATGCTAACTCATCATAGGATGTCATTGGTTGAATCACACAGACTTGGAATGCATCAATCGGAAACCCCGAAGCTGAGACTACCAACCGGTAGTCATATCAAATGAAACCTCGATACAAGCTTTGCATATACCGGTTCACATTCCAACATACCGATTCACCTTTTTGCATATACCGGTTCATACCATCATACCGATTCACTTCATACCATCATACCAGTTCTCTTGCTAGTTTTCTTACTTCAATATACCGGTTCACACTTCAACATATTGACATCAATGACAACATACAGTCCCATCATGTCATCAAACTCTGCACATATGCCAACAATCTCCCCCTTTGGCATTGATGGCAATATACAAAGATATCTCTACATCTTCTTCCATATAATATGTCTTCATTACTTCAAATATCTTCTCTGCTTCACATCTTCTCCCCCTTTGACAACAATGCCAAAGTGGAGGCACAAACATCCATGATCTACTATGCTACTCCCCCTGAGGACTAGCATCCTTCAACACACCAATCCTGAAAAGATTTGACATTGCAATACCCGACTGATGTGGAGCACATACCTTTAGTTCACCTCTTGAAGGGGCAACACCCCTAATTCACCTCTTAAATAGGTAAATGTAGCCTTCGGTAGAGGCTTGGTGAATATATTTGCTAACTGCTTTTTACTGGAAACATGTTCCAATACAACCTCTTTGTTCTGAACTTTCTCCCTCAAGAAATCATACTTGAGCTCGAAGTGCTTGGTTCTAGCATGCAATACTGGAATCTTGGAAATATTAATTGCACTTGTGTTATCACAAAATATACTCACCAGTTCAGATACAGGGACTTTGAAACCACTTAATACATGCTTCATCTAAATTTTCTAAGTGCAGTTCATAAATGCTACAACATATTCTGCTTCTACTGTAGAGTGAGAGATACAACTCTACTTCTTTCTCATCCATGAGACTAGTCTGCCATCGAGAAAGAATGCACCATCGGTTGTGCTCTTCCGATCATCCACATTACCATCCCAATTGGCATCAATAAACACTTTGAGATTGAAATCATTACTGTATGTATACCACAATCCATAATCTATAGTTCCCTTCAGATATCTAAGAATCTGCTTGACTACTACCAAGTGGGATTCTCTTGGACTTTTCTGAAAATGTGCAGCAATGCCCACTACATGTGGAATGTCCAGTCTGCTGTGTACTACATAGTGCAACTTACCAATCATTGACCGGTATTCCTTCTCATTCACCAATGTCGAGTTATCTTCTTTTGACAATTTACAACCGATCATCATCGGTGTACCAACCGGTTTGCTGTCTTCCATGCCAAAGGTCTTCAACACCTCTTTGACATACTTGGACTGAGTGATAAAGATACCATTTTTCATTTGTTGAATCTGTAGTGCAATGAAGAACTTAATCTCTCCGATTAGTGACATCTCGAATTCCTTCTTCATTTTATCTGCAAATTCATGGCTCATCTTGTCATCTCCACCAAAAATTATGTCATCAACAAACACTTCACAGATCAGAATCTAATATCCTTCTGCCTTCAGATAGATATTGCTATCTTCACTTATTCTTTCAAATCCAATCTTCACAAGATGGGAGTGTAAACGTTCATACTGTAGACACCTAAAATTGTCATGTCTAATTAAATAAATATTTTATTTATTTAATTATCTAATCCTAATTCTTCTATTAATTAAATAAATCCTTATTTATTTAATTAATTCATTTATCCTCTTCTAGCCTTATTTCTCATTTAAATAAATACATTTATTTATTTAAATTATCCCTTTCCTAAATTAAATAAATATCTTATTTATTTAATTGTCCTGCTTCTTCTATTAATTAAATAGATCTTTATTTACTTAATTAATTCATTATCTTTTTCTACACATGACACATGTCATTCATCTCTTATTTCTTACACTACCTACCTCTTTCATTATTTTGGTATTTCTTATACCTACCCTCTAATCCTAGCCGACCTCTCTTTTTACACCTCTCAATCTTAACCCTCCATTTCATATTGTGTCTTCTATTTAAGGAGATGCTTTCTTCATTGTCTAACCCTAACTACTTGATCAATTGACTACACTACAATTCTACTTGCAACCACATTCCGTTCTTTGTTGAGCTCTTGTGCATACAAAAATCTGAGAGCAAGCATATCAAACAAGATCAATGGAGATAGGAAGAATGGAGATCAAAACCCTAGTGGACATGTGATGGTATAATCTTTGTGATTTTGAGTTATTTGCATTGTCTTAGGTTATCTTCATATGTTATGGTGGATCTTTGTTCATTGTTAGGCTAGGGTTTAGTGGTTGAGTCCATTTTAGTCTTTCAATATTGTTGTTTATTGCTATCCATTTTCACCATATACATTTTGGCACGCTCGGTGGGACTCTTGTCCCTTTGCATTTAACATTTTGTTGCAGATTTTGCATTTTTGAAGTTGCAGATCAGACGATTTTGACGACATTTTAGGTTTTTTTTTTTCCGCGTCTGCGAGTGTTCGGATCGCGTTTTTGTATTTCAGAGGCGTCTGTGATATCTTGGATCGCGTCTATGTTTCTGTCATTTTCTATTTTTGCAGGTTTCCGAAAGTCGCGTCTGTGATTCCGAATCGCGTCTGTGCATCATATTATCGCGTCTGTAGAAGAAAGAGGCGTCTGTGTTCTTATATCGCGTCTGCGAATCACATAACCGCGTCTGTGTCGGACAGACGCGTCTGTGTCTGGTATAACAGCGTCTGTGCATTCTGTTTTGCAAATTTTTCAAGTTTTTCGATTCGGGTTTTCGGATTTTGTACTTAGGGTTCCAGATCTGGTTTATTTTTGGCTAACCTTTTGCAGATCTAGCTAACCTGATTTGTGCAGCTTGCTTTGGAGGCAAATACGCTTTTGTTGAAGGCCCCTTTTCACAAAGTCTTTTTGGGTTTTCTAAAATTTACCTAACTTGTGTGCTTGCAGGAAGGGGTTATCATTTGAAACAACCCAAACTACTAACAATTTTGTTGCAGGGCCTTGGCTAGGGTTTTTGTAATTTTATTGTGTGCCTTGTTTTCATAGCTTAGCAAATACTTCAATTGGTGCACTAAAATTGAACCATTGTCTTTTGTGTCTTGAGCAATAGGCTCTTTTTGTTTATTCTTTAGAGGGCCTGTCTTCCCGTGTGGTCATTAGGACTACTAGTGAGAAGAGAACGACCCAAGTGGTAGCAAAAGAAAAGCCATCTTCTTCCAAGCCACTATAATCAAATGTATTCATGGTGAAAACTATGAATAACGTGTGCTGATTAGTTCATACCGACACTATGTCTCCCCATAAACCCGTTTGATCAAATTTATTTGATCATTTGTAGGGCGTAACCCCTACTGGCTGGGAGCCTTCTATATTTACAGAGCTGAAAGTGCCACATGTATGGCCACACGAGCGGATGCCCTTACTAGCACCTCATTGTTTTAGATGCCCAAATCCTTCTAGTTGTTGAGGCAGGAGGTCGGACCTCTGGTAGCGGCCCACACACATACGGTTCTTAGTAGAGATACAAAGTTCGCCATGGGGAGTTTTCATGGGGACTGATGCTTGGCTGACCCGAGAAGTGAGTGCCGAGGGTGGAGCCAGTGAGGTCAAGCATCTAAGTATCCGCTTTGAATAGCGTAGCCTCGGGGGTAAAACCCCATGTGGGATCAACAATTATTGTCCTGGCCAGCCATAAGAATTGTGCTTGACTTATGATAAACATTCAAACAATCAAGACAAAACGGCAAAACATTGTGTCTTTTGTGTCTTCAAGTGTATGCAAAAACTTTTTACATCAAACAACACACTTTTTGGAGTCTAAACAATCTGCAAACATTGGGTCATCAACACTGTGTCCTCTTGTCACGAAAAACAGTCGAAAAATCAGATTTGGTCACAGCAAAACAAATTCACAGATAGGAAAGATTGCACTAAGGTTACAGAAATGTGTCTGTGTCTGTTAAAACCGCGTCTATGTCGGATAAACGCGTCTGTGAAGTACAGAATAGCGTCTGTGTTTTTATTAGCGTCTGTGTCGAACAGAGACACGTCTGTGTCTGGAAATCGCGTCTGTGAAGTATACAGGCGCGTCTGTGTTCACAATTGCAAAAAACTGTTAAGTCCCAGCAAACATCAACAGGAAAATCTCAGAATCACGTCTGTGTCAAACATAGTAGCGTCTGTGTCTTAAAACCGCGTCTGTGAAGTATACAGAGGCATCTGTGTCAGGATTTGAAAAGTTTAACAGTCAAGCAAACAAAGAAAATCAGTTTCGGCATACTTGAGCTTCCTAGGTTGTCTCTTCAGGTTTCATCTAGCATTCAGCCTGTTCTAAGGTCTTACACAGTCCATCATTGCTTCATACCTCATTTTACATTCATACTTGTCTAAACTTGAGTCAAAAGGTCACTTGCTTGTCCTCATCATACTTTGTCAACACACTACATACAACTACACTTTGCTAAGTGGTCCCTCATCAAGGTTTCTTACCTTTGGGTCTCATTTGGTCTTACTTAGAGTCAAGGTCAGCTTACCTCATCAAGAGAAACTATCCTCTCTTTGGAAGTCACACCTACTCTACTACATACATACTTGGTCTTACACTTTGGACATTGCAAGTAAACTTCAGATTCATTTACATTCCATACAACTCTTGGTCTTACATACTCTTGTCATTTTCGTCTAGTCTCTCACATATTTCTAAACACCTAGTTCATGGTTGAAACCCGTCTTCAAAAATCTAGGAGAAAAGCTAAAGAAGCTCAAGGGTCCGTAAACATGAGTTCTTATGAGTATGACAATGATGTCTTCTACAATCCTGAGCACACTACATTACCAGACATGAATGTTTATAGACACAATCCAAATGTGGAAAGCACAAACACTATAAACAACAATGCTACGCACAATGACAATGTTGACAATTCTTCAATACTATCAGCAGACATACAAGAATCTATAATGGATCCTCAATTCAATAGATTGGTTGAAGAGATAATGAGGAGAGATCGTCAATACTTTCTAAACATGATGGCACAAAGTGGAGCCAAAATACCACATGATTTTGACTTATCTCAACTTATGGAAAGTCGACCTTCACAACAAACTCAACATAACATGGATCAAAGGAGACCAAATAGTGGAGGACCCAATAATATGATGCCGGAGTCACCATCAGTTTTGCTTCAAAAACCAGCAATCCCACATATACCAGCTCAAATATATGATACTTACACCCAAAGACCATCATGGAGGCCTTATGTTCAAACACATGCTCAAGATATGGGTCAACCAAGACAAGTGGATACACAAGGACATCCTCAAAATTTTGACACAAGGAGACCTCATGTCAAAATTGGGGGCAACACAATGGAAAATGAAAGGCCTATTGAATATGGTTTATACACACAAAACAGATATGGGGTCCCTCAACAAGAAATTATGCCAAGTGCACCATATATGTTGCAACAATATAGACCTCCATATGGACATGTCTACGATCAGTATCATCCATATATGCAACAAGTTCCTCCTCAAATGGGTGTTTCAAACATGGGGTATGCTACAAGAAATCAGTCTCCTCCCAAGAATAATTTGGAACAACAAATTAGAGATCTACAAAAGAAAGTGGAGGACATGAGTACATCCAAACCTACATATACTATGAGAGATATATGCCCTTATCCATTTGATAAGAGCATTCCAATGCCTCTGTTTCCTCCGCACTTTGCAACGCCGAAATTTGACAAATATAGAGGGAGAGGAGACCCCAAGGCACATATAAGACAATTCTTCATAGCTTGCATTGAGGTAGCCGCAGAAGAAACATACTTGATGAGGTTATTCCCACAGAGCTTAGGTGACCAAGCTATGGAATGGTTTTCTCAATTACCTCCCAGTATTAAGTCATGGGGCGACTTAGTAGAAGCATTCATTCAGCATTTTTCTTACAACATTGAAACAGATGTCTCAGTTACTACCTTGTGCAATACGAAACAAAAAGAAGGAGAATCTTTTGCGTCATTTTTACAAAGATGGAGAAACCTAGCTAGCAGATGCTCTTGTGAAATCCCGCAGAAACAAATGGTGGAGATGTTCACACAAAATGTTAACAAGGCTATTGGCTATGATCTCAGAAAAGCTTGTTTGTCTACATTCAAGGATGTCATTGAAAAGGGCCTAGCAACAGAAAAGGTCTTGATTGAACAAGGAGTTATCAAACTATTCAAAGAAAACAAAGAGGACTTTAAGGGAAAGGACAAACCAAAATTTTGGAACAAGAACAAGAACACAGTTAATGATGGTGTTGTTGATGCCAACACAGTAAGACCAAAGTTCATCTTTTCTGGATCAAGTTCTACCAACAATCAAGTGAACAATCAAACGGCTGCTAAACCACGAAGGAAATATACTCCATTGGGAGAACCACTTGAATCAGTATTCAAAAAGCTTGTAGCAAACAAAGTGATCATGGTCCCAGACTTTCCTCCATATGAACCAAAGGTCAAACCGAATTGGTGGAATGATGATGAATATTGCGAGTTTCATAAGAGCAAGGGTCATAAGACAAGTAATTGCCATCGATTGAAAAACATTGTACAAGATCTCATTGACAGAGGAGATATTGAGATTGAGGGACATTCATCTAACCAAGAGCATGAGGTGTTTAAGGAACCATTCCCAAAACATGACAAGGGAAAAGGCAAAGTCACAGATGATCAAGCCAATTACACTAGAGCATCTTACAATTATGATTCCACTATTAATCACATCTCAATGGACAATCATATTTCTACCATTACTATCAAAAACAAAAATCCCGAGAATCCTCCTCAAAGACCCAAAATTGTCCTAAAAGGTGTGGGATCTTCATCCACATCTACCTCTGAATGTCATGTTACAACCCGTCGAGGTAAGATCACATTGCCAGGTACCTCTACTAAGAATACCAATCTTTCATCAACTAAGCCTGAGTATGACCTTGTAGAGAAATTAGGGAAAACACCCGCACTCATCTCTATTCTTGAGCTCTTACGCATATCTCCTGCACATAAAGCTATCCTTGATAAAACCTTGAGAGATACTGCTGTCCCTACTGATCTGAACGTGGATCAGTTTCAAGCCATGGTGGGATACCTATCCGTTCCACACTCCCTCACATTCACAGAAGCCGATGACGCCTCCATAAGTCAGCCTCATAATGCACCTCTACACATTGAAGCCTTCATACATAAACACCGAATAAAGCGAGTCCTGATAGATGGAGGAGCAGGTCTTAATATTTGTACATTGAGCACCATCAGACAATTGGGATATTCTGACAAAGCTGTGAATTCTATGAACCAAATCACTATTAAGGCTTATGATGATGAAGAGCGTTCGTCCAAGGGCACAGTCATCTTACCACTAAGAATAGGGCCAGTCACAAAGGATGTGGTTTGTCAAGTCCTGGATCTAGACCTCACGTATAACATATTGCTAGGACGTCCGTGGATTCATGAAATGAGGGCAGTCCCATCAACGTACCATCAGTGCATAAAGTTTCCTCATAATGGAGTCGAGGTAACGGTCAATGGTGATCCAAATCCATTCATATATTGCAATAACTTAAGATCACATACTGAGACTATCATTCCTAGCAATCGTGAGGCTACTCCTTCTTCAGCATATATTGATCCTGAGTCATTAAAGCCCTCGACATCCAAACAAGGTGAACTTAGAGCCAAGTTTCAAGACAAAGGCATGGGAGAATACACTCTGAATCAAACAATGTTCTTACGACAAGTCATGAACTCCCCCAAGGAATATGGGAGGTCACATCCTGATAAGAAAATCTCCATCATGCTACTCAAATGGGATCCTACCGTCTTTCAAAAATGGGGCGAACTAGAGGAAGAAACTTTATATAAAATGCTATATAAGGATGTTGAAGATGATACGCGTGATCAAATTATAATACCCTGTGAGAACTATGGCAAAGGTTTCAAAATTCTACAAAGATTTGGGTATGATGGAAAGAGTCCTCTCGGGCTACGCAAAGAAGGTGTCATGGAGCCTCTACAACCTGAGCTAACTACAAGAAGGGAACGCTCTAAGGGGCTTGGTTTTCTAAATCCCAAGATTCAAAATAAGAGAACAAAACAGATATGGCGAGTCAAAGTGGCTGAAGTTCAACAAGAGGATAATTATTCCACAGACTCCAATGAGTGGGAATGGGGTTCAGACAAATCCTCCAGCAACTATGAACTCAATGAGACATTTAGAGAGCCAGACGAACCTACAGAGGAGGAGGAGTTTTACAAGAAATTCAGAGTCGGTCAAGAACCGACCCATAAGGATCCTGCACAAGCTTCGTTTCAAGGCCCTAGGTCAAGATCACATAGGATGAGGACACCTGTCCCTGAGGGTGCTACTAGTGATGATAATTTGGACTCACTCATGATCGACACTGATGAGGAGAGTGCCATTGACGACCTCGATGACTACCTTGACATACCTGAATATAACCACATCTTCACTATTAGCCTTGCGAACTCTGAAAACACTAAAGACCTTCCCCTCGTTCACCCCCAACTCATTGACTGGGACCAGGATGGACCACCACAGTTTGATACATTTCAAAATGACGAAGCTATTGTTGATTATCTTGGCATTCGCGATGATCTTCCTCTTGGAGACCATAAAGCAGGATATGCCATAGAGCTTAATAACATGGCATACTTTGGTGAGGGTGTCGGGCCTTCTAGTCGCAAAAATGTGAAAATAAAAACAAAACAAGGGTCCTATGGCGAAAACCACACTGTGGCGCTCTCTGACTCTAAAAAAGTAAAAAGAAAGGACGTATCTGAGGGTGAAAACCTCTCTGAGGCGCCCGAAGATGGAAGGCTTGACATTCTCCCAGCATCATACGAGGAAAAATCATCCATGTTGGTAGAGGAGACTATAAAGACAAACATTGGTACAGCAGAGGTTCCACACAACATATTTTTGGCTCAATCATTGACAGAGGCCGAGAAAGCAAGGTTCATAAGCTTCTTTAAGGAATGACAAGTCAACTTCGCATGGTCTTATGCTGATATGCCTGGACTAGACCCCGACTTAGTAATGTATCATTTAACAGTCAAACTGGGGGCAAAACCAGTAAAACAGAAATTGAGGAAAATGCATCCACAGGTGGCATTGCTAGTCAAGGCAGAGCTGGAGAAATTATTGGATGTCGGATTCATACGCCCAATTGATTATCCTGAATGGATTTCCAATTTAGTACCTGTCAGCAAACCAAATCGCAGCATCCGAATATGTACAGACTTTAGGGATATCAACAAGGCTTGTCCGAAGGACGATTTCCCATTACCAAACATTGATTTAATTGTTGATCTCACAGCAGGCCATGAGATGTTATCTTTAATGGATGGATTTTCTGGATATAATCAGATCAAGATTGCACCTGAAGATCAACATAAAACATCATTCACTTGTCCATGGGGAACCTTCTGCTGGAATGTCATGCCCTTTGGGCTGAAAAATGCAGGTGCCACGTATCAACGAGCCATGACTACTATCTTCCATGATCTCATGCATGTAACGGTGGAAGATTATGTTGACGACCTTTTGGTTAAATCAATAGACAGAAATACACACTTGGATATACTTTCAGTTACTTTTGATAGGCTGAAAAAATACAAGGTAAGATTAAACCCAAAGAAATGTGTCTTTGGAGTAACCTCCGGGAAGCTCCTAGGATTCATTATGTCTAAAAGAGGAATAGAAGCGGATCCCGCAAAAGTCAAGGCTATCTTGGACATGCCGCCACCCAAGAATATCAGTCAACTTCGATCTTTACAAGGGAGACTCCAGTCCATACGAAGATTCATAGCACAACTTGCAGATAAGTGCAATTCTTTCCAGCACCTGCTACACAAAAACATTAAGTTCAAATGGGATGAGAACTGTCAACAGGCTTTTCAGGCACTTAAAGACTATCTTTTGAACCCGCCAGTTTTGATGCCACCAATTCAAGATCAACCATTGCTACTTTACATATCAGCTACTCCAACAGCACTGGGGGCACTCCTAGCACAACAAATACCTGACGGCAAGGAAAAAGCAGTCTACTATATCAGTCGCACATTGGTGGGATATGAGCTAAACTACACACCAATTGAGCGTGCATGTCTCACTGTGGTCTTCGCTTCACAAAAATTACGACATTACATGCTTACTCACAAGACCAAGTTGATTGCCAGAATTGATCCACTAAAATATCTTCTCAACAAAGCCACACTTACCGGGCGACTGGCCAAGTGGGTAATGATTTTGAGTGAATTCGACATTGAATACGTGGACAGAAAAGCCATAAAAGGACAAGCCATCACAGATCAACTGGCAGATGCTCCCATGATAGATGATGTTCCTCTACAGTCTGAATTTCCAGATGAGTCCATTCTAACAATATCACCTGTAAAGCCATGGCAACTCTACTTTGATGGCTCATACACACAGCATGGGGCAGGAGCGGGTATACTCTTTATAACTCCCCAAGGTGACTCTATACCAAAGTCATACCGCTTATCATTTCCTTGTACCAACAATATAGCGGAATACGAGGCATTAACAACTGGGTTAAGAATTGCAGTTCAGTGGAAGATCCAAGAACTTCGTGTTTTTGGGGATTCTCAACTTGTCATCCGTCAAGCAACTGATGATTATCAAACAAAAGATGAAAAGCTAATGCCTTACAAACAACTGGTAGATGATCTGAAACAGCACTTTGCAAAGATAGAGTTTGAGCAGATACCAAGAGAACAGAATCGTGCTGCTGATGCCATGGCTACAATTGCTTCGCTCATTGATCTGCCGCAAAATGAGACCTGCTATGAGTTCCTGGTTGACAACTTGCTGATTCCATCATATGAGATCACTCCTACGGAAATGATATGTGTTGTTGGTCCTGAATCCCAGTTATATGGTTCCATATTCACATACCTTCGTGACAATATCTTACCTCCCGATCTATCGAACAACCAACGCCGCACTTTCATCCGTCAATCCTCCCGATACGTTATCCTAGCTGATATTCTATACCGACGAGGTCTAGATGGCACCCTCCTTAGATGTTTAGAGAGTGACGAAGCTCAAATTGCGTTACGAGAAGTACACGAAGGGATATGTGGTCCGCATACTAGTGGTCCTACCTTGGCCAAGAGACTCATCAGGACTGGATACTACTGGCCTACTATGGAAAAAGATGCATATCAGTTTGTTAAGAAGTGTAAGCAGTGTCAAATTCATGGAGACCTTATACATGCACCAGCACAAGAACTACAGCCACTTGCATCTCCTTGGCCCTTTTGTCAGTGGGGACTCGATCTCATAGGCAAGATTCACCCTCCTTCTTCCAACGGACATAAATTCATTATCACAGCCACAGAGTATTTCACAAAGTGGATTGAAGCCGTGCCTCTCACACAAGTTACTGGGAAACAAATCGCTACTTTCATCCTGAACTACATCATTTGCCGATACGGGATTCCTACTTCCATTATCACCGATAACGGGCGTCCTTTCAAGAACCAGGATGTTCATGAACTCTGTGAGCGCTTCCATATCTCTCACCGTTTCTCCACACCATACTACCCCCAAGGTAATGGCCAAGCTGAGGCATCTAACAAAACAATTCTCAAAATCCTTAAAAAGACAGTCGACGACGTTGGCCGTAACTGGCATGTCCAACTCAATCCAGCACTTTGGGCCTATCGTACCAGTGTCCGTACACCTACAGGAGCTACACCCTACTCACTTGTCTACGGTGCTGAAGCCATCTTGCCTATTGAGGTCGAGTTACCTTCTTTACGGGTCTCCTTGAGAAACATAATCAACGATGAAGACTACAGGGTCTCTCGCTTACAAGAACTAGAACTGCTGGAGGAATGACGACACACTGCTTTTAATCATCTCAAGGCTTACCAACAACGAATGAGTCGCAGTTACAATCACAAGGTCAAGCCTCGCACATTTGAGGTAGGTGACTTAGTCCTCAGAGAGAACCCCAAGAATCAGCAAGATAGAGAAAAGAAGGGCAAATTTGAACCCAACTGGCTTGGTCCTTACATCATCATAGCAGTATATGGATCTGGGGCATATCAGCTCTCAACTACAGAAGGTGAACCCTTGGAGGATCCTATCAACAGCATGCACCTTCGCAGGTTCTACACATAAGCTCTTTTTGAATATCCTAATTCAAAAATACAAAAAAAAAATCAAAAAAATCAAAAATACAAAAAAATTATAAAAACAAAAAAATCGTTACTTGGTGAAAACCTGGCAAACAGGCGCCTTGTGATAGCAAAAAAATTGAAAAATTGAAAAAAGTAAAGAGAAGTAATTTCATCCAACGGTGAAAACCACTTCGGTGGCACCCTGGGCAAGTACCATGGTGAAAACTGGGTTCCCAACACCATGCGTAGGGACTTTGCTCCTCCCTCCTTCAGGATTCACTTTCATCCTTTCACTTTGCACACACTCACAACTTATTCGCTCACAATAAACTTGCCCATTCCCATCATGGCTTGTTATTGATCTACCTAAGATTGGTTAGCCATCCATAACCCTCCCTTTTCACTCCCTTTTCCATCCATAATAAATCAGATCCTATCTGTGACTATGGCCAATTCCTACGTCTAGTAATGGGTGTGGAACTGAGAACATCACATGTTTCGAGGAGTACAGTTTCTTTCAGCTTTCTTCAGTCTATCCGCACACAATCCGCAATAAAGCAACATCTGCATCGCCAGTCCACAATAAAGTTCCATCTTCTCCACAATAAAGTATCAGTTTCATGGATTCAGTCAGTTTCAGATGAGACACAGCAGCAACAATGGGCTTCAACAAAATCAAATCTTTCAACAGACTCAGACAACATATGGTTCAGTGCTATCTATCCTTTTTGTGAAAGTGAACATTGTGACCACAATCGAATAAGACTTAAACAAGTGACAAGAGACACTAAACTTGAGGACTACAGTGGATGTTGGTGTCGAGTCTTGGTTTTCTTTTGATTTTATCTTTTGGTGACATGTCTTTTAGCTTTTCCAGGATGTCTTTGACTAGAGATTCTATCTCCAGGATGTCTTTGACTAGAAAGGCGAGGATGGGGTATCGTCACCTATGTGCATTTGCTGTCTGTGGATTGTCTTTTAGTAATGCTATGACTTGTCCAAGGATATGAGGACACTGTGAGTCTAGTATGAACTGGGGCATTCCTTGTTTGTGACTGTCTTATCTCCATGAAAACAGGTACAATGACTTTCTGGGCCGAACAAATGTCTCGATTGTCATAACCTATTCTGCCATAATAAAGCTCAATGATGATAACGCACAAGAAGCTCTTTTCACGTTCATATCTTCTGTCTTCCATCCCCCTTTCTTGATTGACTTCCATTGTCCTTCTCGAGTCCGCGTAGCCCGCTATCACATGACTGAGTATAATGACACACCAAAAAAACATTTGCATTTCATATAGTTACACCTGCATTACCACATATAAGCATTTCATACATACATATAGATATCACAATTGCATCACATCCTGCATACAACACATGTTAGCACATCTCACATTTTCATTAAGTAAATAATCATTTGCATTATCATATTCATTTGCATTACATACATTCACATTTGCATCATGCATCACATATACAACATAAAAGAACAAAAATATATTGCATTGCATCATATAAGCATCTATATCATAAAACAGGTATCACATAAGAACATCTCATCACATAAGGTACACATGCATATAGCTGCCGCAAAAATGAATCATCTCATATATAATCAAATGTGTTATAATACAATGATGTCAAAAGAATCATATGGCTACAAAAGAATCACCCGCAGGTGTCTACAATACAATAATGGTACATATACTGATACAATGGGAGCCCACTATAGCTATGAGGAACTCCCTCCCTCGGAGCCGCCTTGCCTCGACGGAGTCTGAGCTGTAGATGGACCCGCCCCAGGATCCCCCTGTCTCTCTGGTGGTGGTGGAGGCCCCATGACCCCACCGCTGGATGCCTGTCTCCTGCGACTCCCTCCCGTAGCCGTCGCTGTGCGCGACGATCTCTGGAAGCTCCTAGCCCGCTGATCTGCTGGCACGGCTGCATAGTATAGATCCTTCCAGTAGGCGATCTCCTCTCCAGCTCGCAAAACATATGCGTAGCCTGCCCCTGCATCCTCTGCTGCCCGCCTACCTGCCCTCAAAGCTGTCTCAGCCTCTGTGTATCTCTGGATGGCCTGATCCCTCTCCCGCTCTATGTCTCGGACCCTGATCCTGAGGTGGTTCCTCTCTCGAACCAAATCCTCAATCTCATCTGCCTGGCCCTGGCAGATCTCCCGCAGCCTCACCACCTCATCCTCCTCAGAGTCTCCGCTCTCCGTCCCTGCCTGTGGCTCCTCCTCTACAGGTGCCTGTCCCTGTGCCTCTGCCTGCACCTGTCCCTGTGCCTGTATAGGTACCTGTGGCTGTACCTGTCTCTGTCCCTCTGGCTGCACCTGTCTCTGTCCCTCTCGGGGACCCTGTGCTGCTGGCACCTGTAGGGGCAGTCCACCCCGTCCTCTCACCACTGGAGCTGCTCTCTCCTGTCCTCCCTCCCTCCGAGGTGCTACCCGTCTCTCTCCCACCACTCCCCTCCGCCTCCGCCGGCCCCTACCTCCATCCCCTCCTCCATCATCATCCTCTCCTCCACCCTCTCCATCTAGTGGCTCTGCCGGATCTGTCAATCTGGGAAATGGATGCTCTGCCCAGTACGCAGAGTACTCTGCGTCCATCCCTGCATCATCTACCTCTGGCCACATGTCCCATGGCATCGGTATCATCTCCGCTAGCTGCATCACTGCCTGATCATATGATAGCAGTGGGCCAAACTGCACCTGATCTCTGACCGTACGGGCATACATGCCCGAGCCTCGTGGCATCCGCTAGATCCGCCCAAACTGCCTGCATACCCTGTCCACCAGCTGTCTCTCTAATATATAGGGCATCCGCCCAATCAGGTACCTACTCCCGAAGGTGTAGGGCAGCTCCACTGCGTCATCCTCCCACTCCTCGCATCCTAGATACAGCCTCCAGATCACCATGTCAATATCATCAATAACTCTCCTCCAGTGCTCCAATCTCCCAATCCGAGGCTGGGATGTAATCATGGCATACAGGTGCACGAAACTCTGTCCCTGTCCTCTGCCTCTGAAGTGAATCGGCCGTGTGATGGGAAGGTGCTCATAGGCCCACACCTGCAAGAGAGTCACACCGCAGCCCAAACCCACTGATCCATGGTATACAAACTGATGCAGCTCATAATACAAATGTGCTAGGACACATGGCCCCCATGCATACCTAGTGTGCTCTGCCATCAGCGTCTCCAATGCCCCTCCCCAACCCACCGCCAATCCTCGTGTGGCCCTGTCTGGACACAAATATCCACTGATGACTCCCCCAACAACTGCCGGCAATGCTAATCCTGTGGCAGTCATGGTGTCCCAGGCTATATGACCTGCTCGCATCTCCAACTCAGGATCCTGAAAAACCCATCTCAATGCCTCCCTGTCACCGTCACGGTCGTAGGGGATCAACTCTCCATCAATAGGAACATGTAGAATCCTATATACATCCTCTAATGTCACTGTCATCTCACCCATCGGCAGGTGAAACGTGCATGTCTCTGAGTGCCATCTCTCGGCCAACGCAGTCAGCAACCCCATGTTTGCCTGAAACTCGGGCACATAGAGCATATGTGTGAGACCCATCTCCTCAATGGAAATCATGTCCTGAATCGACAACTCTGGTCGCAGTCTCTGAGTCGATGGGAATCTCTCCCGTGACTCCAACATCGGCAAATACTCCTGCAGTCAAGCAACTCAATCTTGTCAGTTATCGTGGCATTCACTGTTTATCACAAAATGCTACTCGCTACCTAAATGCATATAGCTATCTACCCTAGTGACACTCACTGTTCATCACAAAGTGTTGCTATTTATCCTAGTAGTGCTCACTGTTCATCACAAAGTACTACGTGTGTGACATTCCCTGTTCATCACAAAGTGTCACTCACATTCACACTCCCTGTTCATCACAAAGTGCTGCCTATCCTGGTGCTCCCTGTTCATCACAAAGTGCCTTAATCTATCCTAATCTTCCTAGAGGACCTGCTTGAGTGTATCCTCTCAGCAGCTTATCCAATCGACAGCGTATGTTCATCACAGAACTGTCGATTTGACCTAAAAGACTAAAACCGTGCATTTAAACACACAAACGCACTTTTTCAACACACACGCGC